>NC_056726.1:870997493-871244993 GCF_019279795.1 Protopterus annectens
TGGGGAACATTTAGGGCTGAGGCGTGGGACCGGTTGGCTCATGATCTCACCAGTGCCACAGGGATTCCAAGGACTGGTGAGCAGGTCCGTCACCACCATGCGGACCTGAAGAGACGCAAGCAGGACCAATTGAACCTTTGGATCCAGGAGGCCCAGCAAATGCCCAACGCCCCACTACTGAGTAAGTTACATTTAATTATGTATGTAAGAAATTAAACTAGCTGATATTATAGAGATGTGTATTCCAATATTACTTCATTTATATTACAGCTGCAGGTGTCCGTTCTGCGAACCGCAGAGCCTATGGCGATAGGCTGGTGCGGTTGCGCCACCAGGCAGGTCAGTAATCCTCTCCCAGTAACTGTAAAGAAATATAAAAGTATGACAGTTAGCAAAAGAGTGCAGTGTAGTCACTAAATAATAAAACGTGCAAGTAACAGTGTAAGAGTGTTCGCAAGTATTGCTTGATTACGAAAGTGTGTTGCACTCTGTAATCCAAACAGAAAAATGAAAATGTCTGAAATAAAGTCTGAAATAAAGATGCCCCACCTGTAATATAATAGTACACAACCTGCAGCAGGCTGAAAAGTACAGCTGCAGAAAATGAGCAAATCACATGTGTGAAATATACCCCTGTTGAAATACTGAAACATGACAGAAGTGAGACAGCTGGAAAGGAATGTAATAACTACAGGTAAAACATGTCAATAAAGCCTAGAAGTAAGTACCATCCTGAATAGTAAAATTAAAACAAGTGAGAGAGTGTGAGAAAGAGTTATGAATTCACCAATAAAGTAGTAATAACCCGTGAATAAAGTATACTGCAGTCAGTACAGAATGAAATGAATGTGAGAAGCAGAACCAAACAGCGAAATGTGTTCAAAGTGTTGCTGCAGCTGGAATGTGTAGCCCAGAATCTGGATATATTGCTCTCAGTCTGCAATATGCAGATAGTATGATTGTCTGAAATACCAAACATCCACAGTTGTGTATAGCTATATAAAGCAAATGTAGCAGGATGATGTAGCTGAGCAAAACCAGATATGAATGTGTATGAAGAACAATAAAATGTATATTGATGTAGCAGTAACAGTCCTATCATGAAATTGAAGTAGTTATCATATAGGAAACTGTAGTTAGAACAGTAGTGTGTATATATGTGCAGCTATTAGAAATGTACAGCATATATATTGGTATTTGAAGGTGTTAATATTATTTTCTTCACCCCACCCTATAACCACATATAACCCATTCCACGTGAAAATGGTATGTGCAATCACAATTAACACCCCTGGACATTTGTCCTGTTGGGTCATAAATATTTGCATGTCCATTGATGCATCTGCCCTGTTCATACATCCAAAACCGATGGCCTGTTGCCATCAATCAACCCTGCATGTTGTTGGACTGTGTACTGCTGTTCAAATTATGCATATGTTATGCTCGCTGTTCAGTGTTGTGAATATCTGGGTGTTTGGTTAATGGGAATACTAATGCATGCTGTTACAACTAATTGCGAATGTTATTGTATGTTACTAACCCAAACTGTCATGACATAATGCAAAACATAGGGCGACAGGGAAGGCGGGTTACAGTGGACCCACCTCTCCCACCTCAGCTGGCAAGTGCACCTGGCACTAGTGCCCTGTCTGGACCCTCCTCCGGTGGCCCTGTGCCACCTGCGGGTGGAAGCACTGCAGGGGATGGGACCCGTCCCCCCTCTGCAAGTGTGGCCGGAGGAGAGCCACCACTCACCCTCCGTAGCATCCGGACTGTGGTGCGTAGGGAGATCCGGGACTCTGTTCTTGTGCCCCTACGCCAGCTTGAGGCACAGGTGGCACAACTTACGGGCATGCCTGTTGCCCGGCCTACACAGCCCCCAGCACAGCCCCATCCTGGACAGTGAAGGAACAGTGGCAACTGCTCATGGGTGGGGATATCAGTTCCACTGTTGCCATCTATGGGCTCATGGGCTCTGGATATCCAAACATCCGTCCCCGTCAATTGTGTAACCCCCCCACACGTGTCATACACCGCCCCTGTATGCGTCTTGTTTGTCTTGTCTGTTGACCTACCCAACCTACCTCCCCAGCTATACCGACTTCCTTCACCTGACATACCACTCTCACCTGAAAAAAAAATAAAAAAGGGCACTCTGTACCCACAAAACAATTATGCCCCATACATAGCTGCCCATTCTGCACACATGTCTGCTGGAAATGGACACTATCAATTACAATTGGCTGTACAACAAGTATTATTGTTGTCCTGACACCTCTCTCAGGGGTGGAAGGTTTCAAATGTCACACCAAATTACATACATATGCACAGCTGTTGCTGATGAAGAAATGGGCAGCTATGGGCCTTACCTACATCCCTCCTGCAAATCCCAAGCTTGTTTCCCTACTGTCTTACCCTCTTTGTGACCCCTTTTTCACCACTTTCCTGTCTCCCCATTTTCATTTCTTTCAAAGAAAATAGCGCGGGTGTGCGCCAGAGTAAGCACTGTTAAGCGGTTGTAAGCGGGTGTGCGCGGAGCTGAACGCCAGTGCGCATGCGTGAGCTCCGTGCAAATAAAAGTGCCTTAGTCACTCTGATTGACAGGTCCTGTAGTTACTTCAAAAGCAAAATAAAATCCCACTGTCAGTCCCGAACCCAGGACCTTGGAAACAGTAGTCTGCATGACCTGCCACTAAGCCATGACTCTTATACAAGAACATTGTGCTAAAATAAATATATCATGTAATAGTAGGAATGAATGTAAAGGGAATACAGGATGTGTAGTACACAAAGCATGTTATTCATACTTACTGTCAGAACTAGTGGATTTCCATAATAGTAGTGTGTGAACAGAAACAGCCATGCTAGTTGGTAGCTAGTAGGTAATAATGTCAGTTAATGTACATATATAAATGTATGTATATTTACATATATACATATATATATATATATATATATATATATATATATATATATATATATATATATATATATATATAGTTGTAGGTGTCATTGTGCATACACACTTACTACAGGAAACAGGAGAGAGGAATGGAGAAATGTGAATCTACAACACAGCCTGAATCATGAGAGAGATACTAACCTTTACACTCACAGAACAGTGTCCACAGCATACCAGCATGGTCCCCGCCCTTACAATCTGAAAGGGCAATGCCTATCTCACATACCTTTTTATAGCACTGTCCTGAAATCACAGTGAGAACTGCAATTAGTACACAACTGGCTGCATGCAATTAGCAAATGCTGGCTTACAATTGGTGCAGAGGCCATCACATGGACTTATGCAGATGCCTACAAAAGCATCCTGTACTCACACTCCACACATGCAATACGTTCATTGCACTGTCTGGAGGCAGACAGAGAGAGACAGACAGACAGAGACAGAGACAGAGAGTGAGAGAAAAAAAAAACACATGGTACACACGCTGAGTTTAAGCTGTCAGCAGTGACAGTAGCAAGCCATGCCAGCAGCAGCAGGAAGCAGAAGTAGTGGTAATGCAACCAGCTGTGACAAACACAGGTAATGTAAAATAGCAGGTTAATAGTCTGCATACTGTGAACCCTCCAAATGTGTCATAGGTCTGTATCTATAGGTATGTCCATGTCATATGTTGTGTGCACGTAGTTCCACCAAAAGGGGATGACTATACATTACATGTCAGTCAGTGTTAGGCCATGATCCTGGCAGCGGTTTTCTGTTGCAGTGAGGCCTGTCTGTAGGATGTGTGTGTCAGCTGGTGTAACGACTATGGCGCTTAATTAGCAGTCATCTGGGAACTTTGTCATCCACAACCCGCATATGTTCGCCTCTACATCTGAGAAATCAATGCCAAACAAGAGGGGTCCTAGGACAGAGGCCTGTGGGATACCACATGTGACTGGCATTGAGTCTGACATGGCTCCTACAATATCGATATTATGGATTCTGTATGTCAACCAGTGTGTAACCCATCATGTGACATATGTAGTAACATGTAAGCTAATGAGCTTGTCTATGATGCCTGAGTGGAGTACTGTGTTGAAGGCCTTACGCAAGTCCAGGTAGGCTCTATGGATTGCGTTGCCCTCATCAATGGCTGTAGTGACTGTTTTGAAAGGTCAACCAGGTTCAAAAGGCAGGATCAGCCCATCACAAAGGCAAACTGGCTGGGAACAAGTGTCTGCAGGTACCCAATATCGCTGTATATGCGTCCCATACTGAATCATTCCATAGCGTAGCAGACCTGGCCGGTTAAGCTCATGGTGCGATAGTTCCCAGGGTCAATAGAGGTGCCTCCTTAGTGGAGTGGGACCACTGTTGCTGTATGCCAGTGTTCAGGTACATATCCTGTAGTACGGCCAAGGTTAAATATCAGTCTTATATGCAGTTGTATGTGCTCTTGGAGTGCACGTAGCATACATCCAGGGATACCATCAGGTCACAGTGATGCTGTATGTTCTGCTTTGCTGAGGGCGGCCCTCACCTGGACATGTGAGATGATAGGAAGGTTACATTCAGCTGTGATAAGTATTTCTACTTGTGGGGGAGAAGGAGGGGGGATATGTGCACCGAACCTGTCTGCAAGAATGTTGCCAATATCTGTGTGTTCGGTGAATGTTAAGTAGGTGTGTATTAACTCAGAGCATATCTGATGCGTTTGGTCCATATGTGTAACATAACTGAAGAAGGCCTTGTGGTTATCTATAGTGTTTGTGGCCATTTCCCTCCCAGAGTAGGCCGTGGATGTTATTATGAGAGACCGTAGCGTATTACCAGTGCTGACCACAGATGCCTTCCCTCAATGTGAATCTGCTCTGTCCTGCAGTAGCCTCCTTCTATTGTTATACAATCTGCCTTTGGCTGGGGTCCACCTGACAGGATTCCTAACCTTTGTGCATAGGGTCTGGGTTAGAAAAGTGTGTGCATGTTCCATGCAATCTGTGGGATGTCCGTGGGAAGCATTCGCAACGGGGTCAGCAGTGTGGGTTGTGGCTTCCACTGGCCCAGTGGGCTGCATGGATACCATCTCAGTCCTAACAAGTGAATAACTGTCTAATCACATACATATCAAAGTAGTCTACTGTGCTGGTGGTGGTGGTGGGATATGTATATCCAGGCCGAGTAACTTGTGTCCAGATCACACTAGTGGATGGCGTTCCACATACAGTACCTTGGTATGAACCCCCAGAGTGAGGTTGTGCATTGGACCTGTCGCAGTGTGCTGACTGATGGGGCATGCTACTATGTTGTATGGAATGTGGCAGGTATTGTTGCACAGGTGTAGACTGAGCACTGATATCTGGCCATGTACTTGTGTATCCACCAAGAGACACACACATGCTACATATGGGAGTAGTAGTATATCACTACATTTGGTATCATGTATAGTATGTGTGCCATATATTGCTGACATAGTCTGCTGATATCCTGTTTGTGTTCTCTTCCAGGGAGATGGCGTGTCAGCATAATCCCACCTACTCTGCAGCAGAAGATGAGGAGATACACCAGAGCCTGGTGCGGGATTATGACATACTGTTTTCCCGCACCAGCCAGAATCAGCAGGAGAAGGCTGCACTGTGGCAAGACCTTGTCCGTAGGGTAAATGACATTGGCACGCATAATAGGACATATGAGCAGGTACGACATCACTGCAGTGATTTAACCAGAAATGCCCGTCAGCGTGCATCGGATATCCACAGGCAACAGGTTGCCACAGGAGGTGGGGTGGCCACACATCCCCCCCTCACCAGACTGGAGAGGCTACTCCTAAGTGTTGTGGCTCCAGCCCCGGAACAGCAACAGCAATACACCTGCATCATGATGGAGGCTGGATCCACACAGCAGCACGACACTGAGTGTGCAGGTAATATGCCATATGTACACTTGACTGTTCTGTACACTGTTAGTTTATGCATGTGTAAGGTGTGTCTGTGGTATGTAGCTGTCAACATAGTATGTGATTGTGCAGGTGTGATATTGGCAATATCAGCAGCTGATGTGTGGAAGGCAACTGGTGTACTACTGCACTGTATCATATGCAGTATCAATGGCACAGTTGTGCCCACTGACATTGATCTCTTAATTTCTGCAGGTCCCTCCAGTGTTACAGCAAGGCAGGCCATCCATGCCGGTGAGTGTGTTTAACAATACCTATAATAGTCCTGATAGTGCTAGTAATAGTAGTGTAACTCAGTAGTGCTCTGTGTGTATACTGCGGGGTGTGCATGTGTGCATGTGTACATGTGTGCCTGTGTACACATGTGCATGTGTGCCTGTGTCCACGTGTGCATGTGTGCATGTGTGCTTGTGTCCACGTGTGCATGTGTGCATGTGTGCATGTGTCTACGTGTGCATGTGTCCACGTGTGCATGTGTACATGTGTGCGTGTGTGCATGTGTGCATGTGTGCCTGTGTGCCTGTGTCCATGTGTGCATGTGTGCATGTGTGCATGTGTCCACGTGTGTATGTGTGCATGTGTGCATAAGTGCATCACTGGTAACATTGTGTGGACACTGTAAACTGTGTTTCCTGTCTTCCTCCCACAGGTTCTGGTGCTGCTCTGGTGTCCTGCAGCAGGGAACCTGAATCTGGTGCCACAGGTACTGTTAATGATGATATCTGTGTAATGGCACAGGAAGGTATGTCAGGGTCTGCCATTGGTCAGCCAATTGACAGTACACAGCTGTCAACCCCATCATTGCGCACAGTCATCCTGCCAGTACATCCTATGTCACCATTGTCCCTAGGTGATGGACAGGATACAGTGGGCATTGACCAGGGTAATGTGGTATCTGTCACACATGCTTCCCCACACAGCAGCCATGGGCAGGGTCCTGCGATGGTACCACACAGACAGTTGCCCATGGGTTCTTGTGGGAGCATCCATGGGCATACTGCCCCTGGCAGACGTTCCTAAAGAGATCTGTCAACCTCAGCTATGTTTCGGGCTGTCATGCAGGCACAGTCACGTATGGAAAGGTGCACCAGACAGAGTCTGAGGGAGCTGAGAGCATGTCGCACAGCCATGACTGACACTATGCGTGACATCGCAGATGCTATCCGTAATTTCACCGATGTCATAGACAGACATTGTGGGGACATATTACAGCAGTTCCACAACCACATGTCCATGAGCCAGGGCAATGGTGGGTGGTTGCGGCGTCGGCGTGGCCGTATGCCAGCAGCAGCAGCAGCTGGCAGTCGGCGCGGATGACAACAGGCCCGCGCACGCCCCCATAGTGCCAGCAGCAGCCCCAGCAATGCTGGGTCTGTGCTGTCATCAGAACGCCCTAGGAGACCACGTGCACGTGGCTCTGGACAGTCCCAACAGGGACCTGTGTCCAGTCAACACACTCCCGCTTCTGATAACAGTACCCAGTCTGGCTTAGTACCGGATACAGTCCATAGCACCCCTGCCAGGAACAGGTACCGTGTCCGTGCCCACAGACATTGATCTGTATGACCTGCCAGGTGCAGTCTGTGGCTGTCCACGAACCCCTGTATATGGCAGCTATGAGGTGGAACTGTGTGCGTGCATACACACATGCGAAATGTTAACACCTAGGGCTACCACATACATGCACACACTGCACCAACAGTGCCCCACCCTGTACTGCTGTCCCTCACCAACACACATACACACACATGTCAATTGGTGGTATCAGTGGCAGACTCAGGCATACCTAATTCACACCCTGTGCATATGATGAAACTGTGCCACCTCCTGCAATCTCCAACATCAGTGCATGAACAGGTAAACACGTTGCTGATGCACAGGGTGACTACATAGAAGTGTATTAGTAGTATCATGTTGGTAACAGTACAGTGTGCTGATATGACTGTGTGTATATCCCAGCATGCCTGATGCAGTAACCGTATGACTGTCCTGAAATGGTATCTGCACCCATAGTACGTACCAAAGTGTAACAGCTGCACATTATTGCATACCGGTGGTAAGGATGTCAACAGATAGCCACATACATGGGTAGCACAGGGGGGAAGCTAATGCAAGTAGTGATACGCAATGATGGACTTGTACAGTGATGGTGGCAAGTTGACCACAATGACTATGCAATGTGGATGTTTGCGCATGTTGATATGTGTGCAGTACCAATGTAATCCAAATCACAATTAACTATGACATAATATCAGTTCTATCAAGGGCATCTGCGCTGTGCATTCCTGGGTACATGTTGATAGTGCCTACATATTTGCACTGTAACCTACTGTTAGTGTTACCCCTTCTTTGTTGTACAATGGACTACTTCCAGCCCTGCTTACTGTAGCTTTGTTTGCATGCATGTTCACTTGGGGTTCCCTGGAACACTGCTTCCACCTGCAATGCAGAGTTACAGTGCTTCTGTGGACTCCTAGTGACATCTGCATAGCGTACGATACGTATGTCAGGCTTACACATGACAGAACGTCACTGTCTGTCCTGTTTGCATGTATGTTGCCTGTGACACATTGCACATGTCTTACCTGGCATTTACCCACGTGTGCAGTCATATATGCCAGTGCTATGAAATCAGTAGCAGTACACCCACACATACACACCTTCAGTATGTTGTTCCCCATTGGCCCTATGTGTGGGTAAGCACCATGGCAATCACACTTCTAGGGTAGCATGTGCAAAGGTAACCTGTGAATCACCTCTATGGTCCAGTTGTGGGTTATATGAGTCATGTGGCAATGTCGCAGCTGCCACATGTATGCAGTCAACCATCACCCCTGGCTAGGAACGTACAACACATGTGTGGGATGCCACCACATAGACAATCTGGGGACTGAGCACTCTGAACCCAGTAATGCCATACCCTGTCAGGTGGCATGACATACTACAGAGACTACAATACCAGTCAGACATAGACCCGCAGTGACAGCAATCTGAACACACTGGGGCATACTTGGAGACTCAGAATAGCATCCTGCCTGAGCATCACACACCTCTGCAGCTGGCACACAGGCATATGTTACGTCGGAACAGAGCACATGTCACACATGGCACACACATCCCGTGTGCCACACACTCACAGCCTGTAGGGCTACACAATACACCTGAGACAGATGTGTCAGGTACCTCTCTTGTCCTCTGCAGTGGGGTCCCGCTCAACAGGCTGTACATGGTGAAGGTCACAGTGATATGCCTGTGGGGCACTATGGTCCACCACAAAACACATGCATACAGGTCAGTCAGAGGCATGGACACATATTACTCAGTCATTGACCATGCCACTATGGATGACCTGAGACATACCTCACTGGACTACATGATAGGGAACATAGAAGGGATCTGTCCGCATGTGGCATGGGCCAGTATGAGCCTGATCTTGGTTGCCATCATACCCTCACCGGGTATGCTACCACTATATGTAGGAAGGGTGTTCTATGTCTACATTCTGCTCAATCTCCAATGTCATTCATAGGGTATCCACTGGCTGTCAACGTGTGCTTACATGCTAGGAAGCCACAATGATTTGCGAGGGGCAGCTTGCACGTGACACCCATGGGCCAATGTATAATGGCGAAGCCCCTTGATACACACATACTGCCTTATGCTGCAGGACATGGATTACATAACCACCTCCATGGGTATCACATAGGGTAGGACACTAACAGTGGTGCTACACAACACCAGCAGTGTACACCGCAAGATGCATGCACTGGACACTGTCCTTAGCACGGTGAACTGCAATGTCTGTACAGTACCAGAGTCCTGATCCAAGGCTTACAGGTGCAACCCATCACTGCCAGGTTATACCTCATACCATGCCTGTCATCCCCTACACATGTAACACACATGGTCAGGGGGGTGGTATCCCAAGGCACCACAGATACACACACCTCCAGGTTGTTGGCACAGCACAAAGCATCAGGGCCTATTCATGTTCAGCTAACAGTGTGTCGGACTGCCTTCTGGTTCATAGCCTGGCACACACAACCCTCCCATACACAGGAAACCCACCTATCCTCCATAACAGCACTGGCAATATGACAGTCTCAAGAACAGTCTTTATATGGCTGGACTGCATCCAGCCAAAAATTGTGCGTGAGCATTACTGTAGCTACAACACACTAGTTGAAGGGTTCCCAGCATGTGGTCACTGAATTGCAGTGGAATAACATGTTACCACTCCCACAACAGGTGGGAACATGCAGCACCTGTACATCGCCTACATGTAGACTATATGGCCCAGACCAGATGTGTAAGCCCTGCTGTAGGTATTTTACCATATACACCCACACTGTATAGACACATACCGCGTGCGGCCCCTGCACAGTAAGACACAGTCATATTGTTATACATTGCAAATACCATTTATCCACTCGAGGCACGTGTCAGACATGGTACCTACTGCAGGTCACAGGTATTTATGTGTATGTGTCACACACATACATCATGTGTGCATTGCCATTGCTGGTTTAGGCAACGGCATGCATTGTTATGCACAAAGACCCACACAAGGTCATAATGTGTGACACAACCACACGTGGCAGTTGTGGGTTTCCAAAACATACCTATCTGTACTCTGACAATGGTAATAGACCCAGTAGCAGAGCGCACTATTGGCATTACTGGCCAACTAGCCCTGTTTGGCTGTGCTGATAGTGTGGTGACATCCCCTGTGTTTACTGGGGGAATATGCAGCATCTGCTGTATTGTAGTATTTGCCAAAAGGATCTGTTCTCTCACACTTGCATTTACACACACCCTAATACCCCCCACACACAACCACACACACTTGCCGGATTCATACCCCTACCTAACTATGTCATGACGTGTGAGAGAGATGCATTAGCGAAGCACACTTTTCGGATTACTAGGAGGTTCCTCTTCTCTGGCTGTACTTATAGGGTGCTGACATCATCAGTGTTTGGAAAGGGTAATGTGCATCATGTAGTGTGATCTCCTGATTGCCAAAACTAACATGTTATTTATACAGAAGTGCACACACACAAACTCCCCACATCCAAACACAATTACCATTTGCAGGTTTCAAACCCCTACCTAATTATGTTATGACACTTGAGAGAGACGCGTTAGAAGAGTGCGCTATTCAGATTACTGGGAGGTGTCTCTTCTCCAGCTATACCTATAGGGTGCTGACATCATCAGTGTTTGGAAAGGGTAATGTGCATCATGTAGTGTGATCTCCTGATTGCAAAAAAACACATGTCTTTCATGCAGAATTGCACACACACAAACTCCCCACATCCAAACACACACACTTGCAGGTTTCAAACTCCTACCTAACTATGTTATGACACTTGAGAGAGACGCATTAGCAGAGTGCACTATTCGAATTACTGGGAGGTTTCCCTTCTCCTGCTGTACTTATAGGGTGCTGACATCATCCGTGCTTAGACAGGGGAATGTGCATCCTGTAGAGTGCTTTCACAGTTGCCAAAAGGAACATCTCCCTCACACAGACTTGCACACATACTAACCACTCTCCACACACACTGGGCAGTTGCAGGATTCAAAACCCTACCTTACCATGTTATGACACTCGTGACAGACGCATTAGCAGAGCGCGCTATTCGAATTACTGGGAGGTTTCACTTCTCCTGCTGTACTTATAGGGTGATGACATCATCCGTGCTTAGATAGGGGAATGTGCATCCTGTAGAGTGCTTTCACAGTTGCCAAAAGGGACATCTCCCTCACACAGACTTGCACACACACACTAACCCCCCTCCACACACACTGGGCAGTTGCAGGATTCAAACCCCTACCTAACTATGTTATGACACTCGTGACAGACACATTAGCGGAGAACGCTATTTGAATTACTGGGAGGTTTCCCTTCTCCTGCTGTACTTATAGGATGCTGACATCTTTATTTCTACAGAGGTATGTACATCTAGTACTACCTGTCAGGTGGGGGATAGCATATATATGCATTTGCAGTCACCTACGTCAGGGTCAGATATGCGCATCGCACTGGCAGGTTATGTTCTATACCATGCTTCGTGACCACAGGACCTGTAACACACAACACAACCAGTCCAGAACACCACTCCCACATCCAGGACACACACTTAGCTTCCCTGGGAACAGTGCCGGGACATGCAGGTGTTCACATACACCATTCCAGTTGTTAACATCAGGTACAGGCATATTGTGTGTGGGAACTACTCAGGCCTCTACCACTTTACCCTACAGCCACTACAATTTGTGGGTCCATGTGCTATGGCAGAACCACACACCACAGCCACATGGGGGAATACATATTGCACCTATCCATCTGCAACATGGGTACTCACTGTTCCACACCAGAGGTAGACCACCATTGTTGATATCTGGCCATAGCCACCTTTCCCTGGACAGCTATATCCCATCCCCACCCTCAGGCAAGGTTGTCACTGCACACAAACTGTGTTTAGCACAAACAGACTCTACACTTGTGAAGACTGGGGTGGACGACTTCAAAGGACCCATGCTGGGGGACTATACTGGCCACTCTGCATAATCCTTGACAATTGCATTCTATGAGCATGTGTAAGGTTTGCATTGATCATGCTATCCCACATATACCCATGACTGCTCCACAACAAGACACATGTCAGGTGTACACCATCCATATATGAGCCGTCCAACAGACAGAGTGAGCTACTACATTGCAGAGCTGTAGCCAACAGAGGGAGGACATCTGTGAACAGTTCCAGCACGACACTTCATTCCCACATAATCATCACAACACAGTGTTGACAGTGGAATTGTCCAGACAATGCAGATAGGGCTCACCTCAGTCTGTTATTGATGGCCACTTACTGTTAGAGGTCCTCAGCAACCCTCTTCCAGCACACACCAACAACATGGCTGTGGCTTAGCACATTCAAACCCTGGGATCTCCACTGTGCCCATGCTTGACAGAGGCACAGCTCACTAGCCTCACACGTTGCCTTATGTGACCTACTTTACAGTGGCACAGTAGCCTACTGTACTGGGGATGCAGATGCCAAGCACACTCTGGCTAAGCTGTCATTCCCTAGGGCAACAAGCCTAGTATTGACCTCTACACCCATATGTTCAATTGTCAGATGCACAATATTTGTTGTGCTGTTCTACTGTTTGCAGGTCTTGATTGCCATAGCATTCCCTGTTCCTATGAACAACTTGTGTATCTGTGGAAGATGTTTGAATATGAGGGCGATCCACTATATCACTTATTTCTCTGTAGTCATTTACTGTGTGCACTGGGCAGATTGCTGTGTTGTGGTTGGTTCCTGGAATGATACGTACAAATACCAGATATGTGTGGCCAACTGCTAAACGGAGATATGGCCTAAGTGTGTGAGCATGCCCAGTTCAGCCTTTCCATGGCATGTTGTCTGACATATGCCTCATTTATCAAAGTGTGCGAGCATGCCCAGTGTGAGCTTTCCATATGTTGCACTCTGAAGTCCACCACATATTTGGGTGAGTGTGAACTTCAACAATATCTCACGGTTATGGTTGTGTGTTGGGTGTCATGTTGTGTACTAACTGGCCAACTGCCTTGTGTCTGCCACAACAGGGATTATACTGTGCCTGCAGGGATTGCATGGGATACTTTGCATACAGTTGTCAACATCCTTTCATAATGACCTAACACTGTAGTACTGTATAGTGTACTGGTTCAGTACTTTCACTGTGGTGGACAGTATCCTGGGCTTTAGTCCTATCACTGCTTGACATCTTCATAGTGAGCACAACAGACTGTGTTAGTATACTGTGCCTCCGTCTACCTCTGACATAACAGTGATACCCAGGTTAACCTACCATCTCCCATCCACTCATCGGGATTCCTCTTGAGGGGTGTCGATAGGTGACTCACTGGCTAACCTGTACCGGGAGTTTACTCAAGAGTGGGGGTGCCTTCTGTGTTATGGATCATTCTGTACAGCTTTCCCTATGTATGTCAGTGCTGGGGTTCAGGTCTCGCATGTGCATAGCTCACTGCCATTCAGATTGTACAAGGTGCAGCATGTTCATTGATTCCAGCTTGGACATGGCTTCATACATCAGGCACAGCATGCCTCTGGCTGGGCAGTATGGCAGTGTGTAGAGCTACAGTTTGTTTACTCAGGCAACACATGGCATCTGTTCATGCTCTCTGCTACTCCTGGTGGGGTACTGTTGTGGACTTTACAGTTGATGGAGGTGTCTGATGAGGTATATCCCACAGGGGCTATTGTAGTAAATTGTGACGCTGATGAAGGATGACTGCAGAGCCACAGTGACCTCCCCTTATCTACATCTGACAACCTTAATGATAGGGTGGGTATATGGTATGTTTCTGCGAACACTACAGCCACATGTTTGTCCAGTGCAGGATATCTATCCCCTTGGGTCCCCGGGTCTCTCATTACATGTTAGGTACGTAATGGGTTAACACATGTGTGGTAATTTGTGGGCACTTACTGCATATCCACGTTGGTTGTCTATACACAGTTCTGCAATTAGCTTGCTGACATGGCTATTGGCTGTTTCTAGGTGGCCCTTTTGTGGGATGCTTGTGTCAGCTGGGGGTCGGATATGGTGGGCTGTTTGTACTCCTCTGCATACATGTTCAGTCACAGTCCTTCCATGTTGGCCTATACCTATGGGACATATATATGGAAGGGGGGGGGTCCCAGGACCAAGCCTTGTGGGATGCCACTCATATCTGCTTTGTAGTCTGACATGGATGCAGCATGTCTGACCATGTCAGTTCTGTCCTTGGTCTGGTTTGCAACCCCTCTACTGACATAGGAGTATATATTTAAGCTGGTGAACATATCCATACTGAACTCGTAGGGTATTGTCTGGAAGCATATGCACGGTCCGGCTACGCTGTGTGGACCACATTGCCCTCATCAATGACCTTAATGACTGTTCCAGATGGGTCAAACATGTTTAGGGGCAGGATCTGCAGTTACGACAGCCACACTGTGTAGGATCTGGTATCAGTAGGTCCACGATAGCTTTATGTCTGCGGTACATACTGATCCTTTCCATAGCTGTGCAGACCAAGCTTGTCAGGATCCTGTGGTGGTAGTTTGCAGTATCCATTCAGGCAACACCTTTGTTGTGAAGGGCCACTGTTGTTGTACACTGCTCTTTGGGTACATATCCTGTGGTTAGGCTGACATTGGGCAGTAGTGTGATTTGGCATTCCATTATTCTTGGAGTCCATGTTGGCCTCAGCCCAGGACACCATCACATACCTTTGCTGCTGTGTGTTTTGCTTTGCAGATGATGGCTGTTACCTCAGCATCTGCAATTTCAGGGGACCAGCAGTCTGCTGGGATAGATATTTTGCATTCTGTGGGGGGGGGGTTGCACTGCACCTGTCAGGTTGTATATTGGCAATATGTGTGTGTGTTTGGTATGTTGTTTGTAATATCTGTGTGATTCGGAGCATATCTGTGGATTCCCAACATGGTTCCTACCATCAGTTAAGTAAGCCTTGTGATTATCCTTAGTGTCCTGTACAATTAGTATCTTCATAGGTTCATGGGTTCATACTAGGCTATCCACCCTAGGGCATTAGTAAGCCAAGCCAGAGTGTGTGTGTCTTTCGCCGCCCCTTGCTATGTGACTATTATGGCCATTTATGATTTTCTTTACTGTGCCTCTGTCTGGTCATCACACAGTGAAGACCCCCAGTGTACATGTACGATCATCCATCCACTTGGCAATATTCCTGTTGAGGGGTGTCAATGAGGGGCACTGCCTAACATGGATTGGGATCCTGTTTCTGGGTGTGGGGAGCCTCTGGGTTATGTATCTGTCCCTCCAGCACATCATATTTCATTATGTGTTGAGGCTGACATCTGTCACTCTCACAGCTCCAATGGCTTTGATTTCCTGTGGTGGAGCATGTCCATTACTCCTGTGTTGGACATGGCCTTGTACAACAGACATACAATGCCTCTGTGTAGGCAGTGTGTGACTGCATTCAGCTGGGGTGTCTACAGCCAGGCAGCATATGACATATATTTGACACCCTTTATCCTCTTGGTGGGGTACATTTGAGGTCTTCCGAACCGCTGCAGGTGTCATGTACGGTACATCCCATATGAGTCATTGTACTAGATTATGGGTCTGATAAGGGAACAGTACAGGGGCACAGTGACCTCTGTTGACGTAGATGTGAATCCTTTCATGATACGGTGTCCAATATCGACAATCTTCCTAGCCACATTGGCATTGTCAGTGTCACATGACAGATTACTGTCAACTTGTGTCCCTAGGTCCCTGATTACTCCTTGCATACATAATGGTTTACCACCTATGTGGTAATTTGTGAGTACCTTGTCTGGTATTTGGTGGGACATTCATACTGTCCAGTGTCTTCAGGATGTCTGGGTGGAGATCTTGTGTGTAAGAGTGTGGTCTGTCGCATGCTACAGACTGTACAGCAGTTTTGACTACACTTAGGTGCACATGGGTGGTCTCCGCTGCTTTGTGCATTGTCAGTTACCTGGCCGTATGGGTGTCTGTGCTGCATATGGATACTCCCCCTCCTTTGATGTTTTGGTCCAGGTGTTGGGGCCATAACGCATGATATGTGGTATAACCTGGTAGTGCTGCTGTGCTATCAGTAGGCTTGCAGCAGGCTTCTGTCACTGCACAGACATCGATGTTCTCCACACTGGGAAGTGCCTCAGGGGCATGCATATTGCAGTTTACACATCTAGCATTGGTCAGCATTACCCTTATGTTTCTTACCACTTATGTTTTCTAGGGTGGTGGGTAGTCTTTTTGGCCTTGCCTACGTATGGCTCTATGGAGGTGGCAAAGGCCTTATCCAGTATCCAGACGCCCAGGGGTAACAGGTGCAAGCCATCCCTGGAACAGCAGCATGGCTTGTCATGCATGACATCTCAAGCAGACAGACATTAGACCCTCTTGGACTGACAGCTGTAACTGTGCCACCTGTTAAAGCTGATCATTCTGTGTTTGTACTGTGGCATCATTCTTGGTGAGGGTTGGATGCTGCAAACAGCCAGTGTCATACCGGCCTAGGGTACATACTCAGAGAGCTCATCCATGTCTCTTTTCATGTAGTCCAGGGAGGTACATCTCAGGTCATTCACACCAGCATGGACAATGAGTGCATCATATTTCTGCTTGCTTTGGGGTGACCTGCGTACTTGTGTTATGTGGCATATTGTGGCAGCCTACAGGCAGCTTACTGTACCCTTTCCCTTGATCAGTCTGATGAGTGGGACAGCAGTGTGTCTGCCTATACAGACACCTATTACAACTGTATCAGGCATGTTGTTTCTCCTTCTGGCCTGTGACTGTTTGGCACACCAGCTTTCTGTACTATGTGTTGCATGTGCTATGTTTGGAGGTTGTGGTTGCTTGGGATCTGCTTTGGAGGCTTCTGTTGGTGTGGTGTGTTTGTCATTAGGGCCTCCGGGAATGTTTTTCTGTGTTTATGTGTTTGGTTTACAGTTGTGATAGGTCTATGTGGGACTGGGTTTGTGGTGTATGTGGTTACCTTCTCCTCCTGACTAGTTTTGACAGTACTGAGTTGGGGGAGCTCACCCTCTGGTTTGGATACATGGTTGCATCTCTCACATATATTTGTATTTATTGGGGGGAGTTGTGGGTTGTGTGTGTACTTGGGCCAGGTGTCACATCGCCACTGGATTTACAGATTCTACTTGTTGTGGCTGGCCTTAGTGGATTGTATGTGTGGACATATTTTATTGCCATACTACTGATCAGTGATTACTTCCCTTTTTATGTTTGCTCTATCATGTAGTAGCTTCCTCATTCTCTTGCATGGTTTGGTAATGGCTGGAGTCCAGCATGCCAGATGCCTGCGTGTATGGCATTGTGTCTTGTTGTTATTTGTGATTGCATACTCCAAGCATTCCTGGCTGTGTTCATGGAATGCCTGTATAACATGTTCTGCGGTGTGTCCCATATTCTGCACTTGCACAGGGCCTTTTGTGGATTCCACATCAGTTTGGAGGGGTGCAACCTATGCTTTACACATGTTTTTCACTGTGGTTTTCTGGCCAGGACTGTGGTCAGGATGTGTATATCCAGTGTGATTACTCTATGGTCTGGTCTTACCAGTGAGGGATACACTTCTCATCTTGCCATCCAGTACACATGTTGCTGATTATCACATCCAGTATGCCTACTCCTCTTATGGGAGTGGTACGTTGTTCCTGGGCATTTTGGTTTATGGATTCTGGGAACTTTTCTCATACTGCGTTGGTGCTAGTATAATGCTCACAGTGTATGTCTGGGTATTTTCAGTCAAGCAATATAATGTGGTTTGGGGGGCTTGATATATTCATATATTCCAACATAGGCCAGGTGCAGTTCCTGGTATTAGGACAGTAGTCTGCAGCAGGCTATATACTGGGAGGCGGTTTTAGCCATTGGTATTTGACCATGGCTAATCCATGCTGCTTCTTGTTGTGGTACCAACATGGGGGTGTGGTTATCCTTGACATTTATTGCTAGTCACCCTCCTTTTGTAGCTTGTTCCATGTTTTGCAGCTGTACAGCACAGTATGAGGTGTGACCTGGTAGTGTTAGGATGCTGATGTGAGCCTTGACACAGTTTTCTATTACAGGACTGATATCTACATTCTCCATACTGTGTGCATTTACACTGCACAGATCTTGCTGTTTAGACTTCTGGCATTGGGTAGCATTACATCTAGTTTCCTATCCCTTGTGGTACCTATGAAGGTGGGTTTGTGTTTTGAGACTTACCTATTCAGGGCATGCTGTGGGTACTGACAGCCTTTGCCAGTATCCATGGGGCCTGGACAGATAGGTGCACGCCACCCCTAGCAGGTGGTGCATCATGTCATGCTCCGCATGTCTTCCCAGGCTGGAACTCATTGGCTCCCCTTTGACTAACTGCATTACTTCAGCCAGTTATTGCAATTGATCATCCCATCGTCATTTTGAGGCTTCATGCTTGGTGAGGGTGGATGTTAGTCAGGGTCCTCAGGTGTGCATATAGTACATGGTGTTACATTACTTAACACATAGCATTCATGCCTCAGGTGGTGCTGCAGGGCTGCCTCTGTCGGATGCGCATATTACACTCCATGTATATGTTTGTGAGCAGGTCATGTCATTTTAGGCATCCCTGTTATTATTTGAGTGAGTCAGAGGGGGTATCATTCCCAGGGTCCCTACTGAGCCAGTGTATGTGCTATGCGTTGCCTCTTTGCCAAGGCCAGGGCATACTGGGCACGCCTCCTTCTGCCTACTGGGGCAGGCTCAGGTTGTTCCTCCTCCGAGTCACGCTCTGCCTGTGATGGCCTTGGCAATGGTGGCGGCTGTTTGGCCCAGCCCTATGCTGGTCCTGCTGCAGCTGTTTTCGCAAGATCATATTATGTAGCATAGCACATACAATGACAATTTGGGTACATGTAGTTGGTGTGTACTGCAAGGCTCCACCAGATGTGTCCAGACACCGGAACCGTGACTTGAGCAGCCCAAACACACGCTCTATTACATTACGTGTTTGTGCATGTGCCTCATTATGGCATTCCTGTTCAGGTGTGTGTGCGTTTCTGATGGGTGTCATCAGCCACGGCTCCAGTGCATAACCTGCATCCCCCACTAGGTGTCCGTGTGGGATGTCCCCATTGGCAAATGTCTGATACAGCTGCGTCAAATGCCAGATGTGGGAATCATGGTAACTCCCAGGGCAGCCAGCACACACATTCATTAATATGCCCTGGGCATCACACACGACCTGGCAGTTGATGGAGGGGAAGCCCTTGTGGTTAATGTAGGCCCTATCCTGCTCACCAGCTGGTGCTTTGATGCATATGTGCATGCAGTCTATTGCACCCATTACCTCAGGGTATTCCGCTATTTGCTGGAAGAGACGCATATTGCTGGCCAATACCTCACGGGCATTGGGGAAATATACATGATCACCGACATGTGCTGACATGGCATCCAGGAACTGGTGCAGTACCCTGGAGGCTGATGCCTGTGATATCCCCATCATATCACCAGTTGGTCTTTGGAAGGTACCTGTTGCTAGTATTCTTAGGCCAACACATACCTTGGTTTCCACTGGGATGGGTTCCCCTCTGTTGGTTCTGTGTGTGAGGCGTGGCCTGCACAGCTCAACTATTTGCTGCAGGAGCTCTCTGTCCACTCTATAGCACTCTACTATCTCCAGCTCATGTAACCCATGGTAGGTGACCCTGGGCCTGTACACTCTTCTCCGTCTCCTCACTGTGGGTTGTCTGGCACCATCTGCATTGTCACCACCCTCAGCAAGTCGCCTATGTCTCATTATGACAGCTATGGCAGC
Source organism: Protopterus annectens (assembly GCF_019279795.1). Classification (NCBI taxonomy): domain Eukaryota; kingdom Metazoa; phylum Chordata; order Ceratodontiformes; family Protopteridae; genus Protopterus; species Protopterus annectens. The sequence continues at coordinate 871,017,783 of NC_056726.1, forward strand.
CCCTAACATTTCTGCTCTGAGTTCAGCTTTTTCAGTTTTCACTTCTAATAGCTTACTCCTGTCTTGCAGTGTCTCTTGAGAAAAACATCCTGCACTGCTATTTGCAGAGTTTTAAGTGCTGGGCTGGGCTACTATTCTGCCTGTGTAATTGCCTGCTTCTAATTCTTTTCACCTGCTAGCTCCAGCAGTATTCCCTGCTAGCTTCCTACTAATTCTGTTGCTTCCTTTTTCCTTTCTGTTTCCTCAGGGGAGAGCAGCGTGCATACCAGCAGAAGCACGCTCACAGTGGCTTACACGTGCACACACATGCTTACACGGTTCAGGATCTGCCTATTCGGGTTAAAACACGCGCACACCAGCGCAAACACTGTTAAACATCTACCAACATGCTCCCACATGCTCAGTCTGCCTTACAAGCGCGCACACTGCCCTACTCGCGCATCATGGCGCGCACATGTGTGCATGCACGCCCAGCAAGAAACTTTGGTGTAAGTAACAGTGTACACCTTCCATTTCTTGACTTTCCCATGCTTATCTTGTGGCACTCCTCTTTCCCTGATCTGTGTCTGTCATCTGTCATGTTACACTGACCTCCAATGAACTGCATTTGTTTCCACCATTCCCCCCTGTGATGTCACCTATCTCCTACTCTATTCCTCCCCCTTATGTATCTCTTACACTACTCAGACTGTGCTCATTTGCTATGTGACTGTGGGATTCAGTATCCTAACCCTCATTTACATGAGATCGCCTACTAATGCTTAGTTACATGTCTTACACTCAGCTTCCCCCCATAGCAACCACTACACGATGGCCATGTTGTTTTTGGTCTGCTGGTTCCTGCATTGTCATTCCATGTATTGCATAAATCCCACATTTGTGGGTTTATAACCTTCATTTTTATGTTTTATACAGTGCAGCCCGTTTGCACGGGGCTGCACTGCGTTTAGATCGCCGAAAAAAAAAATTATATTTTTATTATTTTTGCATCGGGTTACCTTGCCAATGGCCACATATTTGGCCATTGGCATGCTGCCTGACACATATGCACCCTTTATTTGGAGCTGACATGGCTCCGTTGTGATTTTTGCAGAAACGTACTCAGTTGTCAACTGAGTACATTTCTGCAGCTAAAACGGCTCTTACACGGGCTGGTTTCTGCTTCGTGGATCGCTAATATACCTCATTTGCATACCTTTCGACTGCAAGTGAGGTATTTAGCATATCCACGCCCAGTCCGTGTAAGAGACGTTTTAGCTGGTCTCTTACACGGAGTTTAGGGCTGTTCCTGGATCGCGAGGCTTGCATGGAGTGTTACACGTCTCTTACACTCCGTGCAAGTCTTCGTGAATCCTGCCCATTTTCTTCTTGTTTTCTGCTAAAACATTTATTTTTGATACTGCATATGCATTTATGCACCTTAATTCCCCAGAAAGACTGTTTTCTACTACTCATCTCAAATTTAATGATATCTTTTAGATCCTCATCATAAATGTTTACTAATTTAACTATAATGGAATTGAGTCCTATTCCTAGCAAAATTTTGTAATATGATTACTAGGTTGCCTCCTCCAGACTCCCGTTTTATAATCATTAAAACTGCTCTAATTCTCATGTTCTGGTACCCTTTTCCTAGGACTATTGTTCGTCATCAATCCAAGTACTTTCATTCACTAATCATCAATTCTAACTGAACATCATTTCTACAAAATGGTCCCATCCACATGGAACTCACTACTAATGAAATAAAAAATGCAATTATCTGACCATTCAACAGTCCATAAGATCCCACCTTGTACACATCTTGTGTTGTAAATATTATCTTGATAAGGATAAAACCATATTTTCCCCAACGTTTATTTTGCATTGTTTTCAAAACCTCGATTTTCATTCACAAATGCCTGTATTGGTTGTTTGTTCCCATGGTAACCCTCATATGTTTGCTATGTCTGCTTTATTAAAAGTTATCTGAGTAGATCACTGTACCATCGTGAAGACAAGTCTATGTAGAAAAGTTATGAGAAGAGATATACAGAAAAAAACATTGTTTTAACTGAGACTTGACCTGGTATGCTGTATAATATCATGACAAAAAAATAAAAATATATGAATAATTAGCATATCCTGAAGACTGCTACAGTGGAAAAAGCTTATTAGTGCTTCATTCTCTCTTTACTATGCTAGAAATATATTGACATGTACCTCTTTTTATGTAATTAATGTCACAATCAAAAAAATTAAAGCAGCAGATATCAAGTTAAAATAAAATTTTACCTTCCTATCCGGAAGGATGAGCTTCTGCTTAGATACAGTCTGCCACTGCCAAGATGTCCTGAAAGGGTCTCTGGATGTATATGAAATGATAATGTAAGAGATTCAGCAATTATCTGTTGATTTAAAACTGTTAATTTCTTCAAACAGTAACACAGAGGGAAAAGGAGATATACACAGTTTTGGCAATGCATTAAGATTCTTTCCAAATGCTACAACAATTAAATAAATTGTGGAAATATTTTTTTAGTAAATATAGAGGTAACGCTGGACCATATTCAAGACAAGCAAGTTGAAGTAAAAGACAGAACTTGAAAAAAATAACCAACATAGTATTGGGGTGTTTGAGAAAAATGAATCAAATACTGTAGTGCTTTGTAACACAGAACTAAGCAAAATAGTTTGGGTTGCCTTGAAACTTCAGTAAAGTTGAAATAAGCTCATTGTAGATATATATATATATATATATATATATATATATATATATATTATACACACACACACACACACACACACACACACACACACACACACATGCATATAAAGCGATATGTAGCTATATATAGATATCGATATAGATATATATGTAATCAGGTGCAATGGCAACAGGAAAGGCACCATGACATGTAATTGTTGTATTTGAAATTTACACAGTTAAGATAAAATACTTTCTTCTATATGGTACTCAGGGGAGGCCTGCTATGTAAAGGATTCCAAGGTCTTATTAGAGAATGATTATTCTTTGTAAATTTCAATAATGCATCCATGATTTGACTGAGTAATAAAGAATATAAGTTTGAGAAACTTCCTTCCAGCCAGTAAAAGAAGAGCAGACTTTCCAGGATTCTCTGGAAATCAGAAGTTACATACAGAAACATATTTCTTAATGACCTGAGGAAAATGATCCAGCACCTGAGAGATTTGGTAGATATAGCAGCATCCAAGCAAGACACAGATGGAGAATGACGTTCGTTGTTTAACCTACTGGAGCTTTTTTCCTCATGCCTCCACTGAAAATGGGCTCATCTGGCCCAGTGGACCATCCTAGTAAACAAATGCAAATAAATAAATAAATACATGTGTCACTCCATTAAATGCATTTTCAGTATTCAGAGAAAGAATACAACAAGCGATGATTTGTGGACTTACAATAGACTAGTAGAATGACTAAGGGCTGGGTTTGCAAAAGGAATGACTTAGTATGTTTTAGATGGTCTTTAGCTGACTGCTTGGATTACAGCATGAAGAAATAGCATGTCTATAATGCACTGGTTATTTGCAAAATCCTGTTATGTTATATTGTAAGACAACAACAGAAAGGCATTAGGTTGATTTAGTTAGTTTCTTTTAGTTATTTTCTATTTATCTTCTTGCTTTTACATCTTGTAGAATGGTATATGGCAACTGGCAAAGACAACAGAACTGCAAATACAATTATTAATAATAGCAATTGGAACTGATAGTTGCTTGGTAACTGCTTGCTCAAAGATCATTACTGTCATGATATGGATAAAACATTCATGTCTCTAATAATGCTATCACTCAATTAACATGGGAATAGCCCTTGGGAGACACACAGATACTTACACACTCACACACACACACACACACACACACACACACACACATATATATATATATATATATATATATATGGGTTCCTATCACATCATCGAACTGTGTAATCACCGACACTCACCTCTTCGACACCAATCCATCGAAGTCCATATCATCGACAATTCCGGTAAGCGATCTTCCCCCTCACAGGACCCATGGTAGCGCTTCTTCCTGTGTTACACCGATCAGGGTTTACGTGATTCCGTACAATTTACCTTGAAAGCGCTACCATGGGTCCTGTGAGGGGGAAGATCGCTTATATATATATATATATATATATATATATATATATATATATATATATATATATATATATATATATATATATATATATGTATATATATATATATTTTTTTTTTCATGTGGAGTGTTTAGTTGTAGAGTGGACTGATTTTGAAGAACTACAGGTATTTCCTTAGGGCATCTTTTCTTTCATTTTTTTCAGCAACTTGCAGTACAGAGAGGGATTAATATAAACTGAAAAGGTAATAGCTGATGGATGTGTGGTTAAGGTACTCACCTCATTATATCTTGCCCTTTACTAGTCAACAGTTGTTACATAATGAAGAGGGAGTTAAATGTAATGTCAACTCAAAGTAAAGCAACTGACATTACTTAAATTTTACTTTTTTTTATTTATTTATTTATTAATTATTTATTAATCAATTGTTGACTGGGTTAGTCCTACTAGGATAGTGGGCTTTTTTCACGGTAGACTCAATGTGGTATTTATACTACTAGGGGAAATTTACCCAGGGCATCAGGGATCTTCCTCTACTCATCATTGTTATGAGTAGGCCCCATGTTGCAGGAGCACTTCCTGTTTCTATTCCAGGTAGACAGACAGCCCAGAGAAACAGGGATGCAGATGGAAAGAGAAGGAGATGGAGAAGTGAGAAAAATAGAGGAGAAAGCAAATATCGAGATCACAGAATCTTTGCAGGATTCAAAGGAGATATTTCAAAGAAATCTGTTTGATTGAGAGGGAGAGTTGCAGGAGGATTTATTTAAAGAAATGGCAATGCAGAGGGAACCAGAAAATTAAGGAAATGCTTCCTGGGGGGACATTTTGGAGAAATGCAAAAGGATGATGCTGACACAATCCTAAAGAATAGTGGTGAGAAGGAAAAGAAAATATATGCAGGGAAAGAAGGCAGAAGATAAATAGCAGAAAAGAAGGCAAATGGAAATGAAAATATATGTAAGTGGTAAGTATACAGGGGTCCTCCCAGATGGTCGGGAATTTTGTTCCAGTCATACAAGTTGGCAATGTCCAGGACACTTTAAATGGTTTTCATATTGATAATTACACAGATAGGTTTATTTCACAAGAATATTTTTCCCTATTTCCCAAGGGATTTAAATTTGTACCTACTAAAATCCTGGATATAGCTGGTACTTTGGTTGATGTGCAACTTTACTTGAGAAAATTAAATTTAAAAATAATGTATATCAATAAAGAAGAATGTAATACCACCAATAGTTCCACAGTAACTTTGAGAGAAAGTAGTGTGTATAACCCTCCCCTACACCCCCTCATTAGTACATTTGAGAAAGTTATTAAGGAAGATATTTATAAAATATGGGGTAATCAAAGAAGAATATTCCCAAATCTCAGTACAAATGAGAGGAAATCATTAAAAAAATGTAAGGGAGGATAGAAGCATACGAGTTATGACACCTGTCAAGGGTGGTGGAATTGTATTATACAACTGTGATGATTATACAAATATTATGCAAACTATTTTATTCAATGCTGAAAATGATTCCACATATTCTAGGAATGAAATACACATTTCTTACCAGAGAATAGATAGCTTTTTATATGAGTATGACATGGACTAAAGTATTTCCATGGCAGATTATGATTTTCTCTTGAATTTTCATCCCAAAATTCCTGTCATCTTTGGTATACCGAAAGTACACAAAAATATAGAAAATCCACCTTTTAGGCCCATTGTGGCAGCTGCTGGTTCAAAAACCCATAACTTAGCTGTCTACGTGGATAGAAAAATTAAACATGTGGTTGAACAATTTCCACATCTGGTCAAAGATTCTTGGGATTTTTTAGGACAGTTAAAAAGTGATCTGTGGTGTGCTGACTCTTTTCTTTTGACCATTGATGTAGAAGATGTGTTTTCCTGTTGTCCCAAACAAGAAGGGTTAAACTTCTTTGAAGAAATACTTTGTACTTCTTCGAACCTACACCCTGATGAAATTAGTTTAGTTTGTGAACTTATAGGACTTATTTTGGAAAACAACTACATATACTTTGAAGGAGAATACTTCCAGCAAGTCAAGGGTGTGGCAAAGGGTGTGGAGCCTGTTCTGCAACATATGCTAACTTGGTCTTGCTGGGTTGGGAAAGAGAGCATGTTTTCAAAAGTGATTTCTTTTCCAAGGTTGTATTTTATTGTAGGTTTTTGGATGATATTTTTATTTTGTGGAAGGGAACTCTTGAATCCATTTCACTATTCATTCAATACCTGAACCAAACTACCAATTTCTTAAAATTTACATTTAATTTTCATAAACAAGAGATTCATTATTTAGATACTAAAATAATCAAAGACCATGAAAAGTTTATATCTAAGATCTATCGTAACAAAACTTTTTGTAATAGTTACTTACATTTTGATAGTCATCACCCAATGTCACAAAAGAAAAGTATTATCAAGGGACAAGCAATCAGGGTTGCAAGAATGACATCTTTAAAACAGGACGTCATTCAGGAATTTAATTGCCTAAAAGACATGGTTCTTGAGAGAGGTTACCCCGGTGACTTTATTGATGTAATACTTAGTGGAGTATTAAGTGACTGGGGTACAAAATATATTCCATTATTAGGTAGAGGTCTGAATAGAATGAACACAGGAACAACCACTGAGACTGTGAACAAAGTTGGTTTTCAACAAGCATGCATTGTTCAGTACAATTCTTTATACCATCAGGTCAAGGAAACACTTTATAAAAACTGGAACATATTTAAAACTAATAATGACATTTTCCAAGTTCTAGTTGAGAAGCCTGTATTTACAACCAAGATTGGCCTTAACCTAAAAGCAATCTTGGAAAACAAAAATAAAAATAAAAATCAGGGTGAACAGGTTAATGTAAATGGTAGTAGACCTTGTAGTAGGTTTGCTTATTGCTCCTACATTCTGCAAGATAATTCTATTTCCTTAGACAATAAAAACAGGCGTATAGTCTATTTAAGGAGAGGTAATTGTTATTCAAGTAAATTGGTATATATCGCTAGGTGTAATACTTGTACATCCTTTTATATTGGTAAGACAGAAAGGTTATTTAAAACTAGAATATATGAACACCTGTGCGATATAAAGAACAAAAAGGAAACTAATGCCTTGTACAAGCATAGTACCCAATGTGTGGATTACAGTGATTTTAAATTTGCTATATTAGACCTAGTGAATATTGATGTTAGGGGTAGAGACTGGCAAAATGCCTTAAACAAGAAAGAACTTTTATGGCAACTAAGACTAGCTGCAAACTTCCCCCCGGGGTTGAATGGCTATTTGACTATACTACCTATATTGAAAGAACAGGCAGGACATGTTTAAATGTCTTCAACTGGTTTAAATGTGAACTTGCATATTAACATATAAAAGTATCTGAATACTTGTTGTTGCACTGTTAGTCTTCATTAATATGATATTTTCCTTGTGGAAAACTGTTTAATACAAAAATGAGAACTTGTTTTTTAAGTAAGTCATATTCTTGCATTAGTCTTGAATATTTTGTAATTGATTTTTTAAAACTTGTTTTACAATTGTGGGGTGAAACAGCCAATCATTGTCAAGCCTGTACTATTTAAACACAATTTTTATGTTCATTGGGTTATTCTGATGAAGTCAACTGGCATTAACGAAAGTGTTCAATTTTATTTGAGTTTTACATTTGGAATAAATTGTCTTGTGGACTCGCAACAGTAGTTCTTTTCTTTGTTTTACTTGTGGTATTTGAGCACTATTGCACCACCTTTTTGGTTATTGCATCAGGGGTCTTCCTCTACTCATCATTGTTATGAGTAGGCCCCATGTTGCAGGAGCACTTCCTGTTTCTATTCCAGGTAGACAGACAGCCCAGAGAAACAGGGATGCAGATGGTAAGAGAAGAAGATGGAGAAGTGAGAAAAATAGAGGAGAAAGCAAATATCAAGATCACAGAATCTTTGCAAGATTTATAAGGATATATTTCAAAGAAATCTGTTTGATGGAGAGGGAAAGTTGCAGGATGATTTATTTAAAGAAATGGCAATGTAGAGGGTACCAGAAAATGAAGGAAATGTTTCCTGGGGGGGACATTTTGGAGAAATGCAAAAGGATGATGCTGACACAATCCTAAAGAATAGTGGTGAAAAGGAAAAGAAAATATATGCAGGGAAAGAAGGCAGAAGAGAAATAGCAGAAAAAAAGGCAGATTGGAATGAAAATGGATGTAAGTGGTAAGTATACAGATTAAAGATGATAACGCAATGGACAGGTATGACATGTGGGATAATTTAATTGCTTCCTTGGGTGTAAAAGCACATGACGTAAGAGCATTTATTCTTTTGAATGAAGAGACATTTTATGACATGACATTTGAGGCTATTTTTTAATATAAATTTTTCTTGTAAACTATGAAAAAGGAAAGACTGCAACCCTTGGTATCTTTACAAGAGAAAAACATTTGACATGGAGTAAAAAAATTAATGTACAATTTCAAACAGACTTAGTAAAAGAGACTTTAAAAAGACAATTGAAAACTTTATGTAAAGAAGCATTTGACATTGTAAAAAAGTTAATCACAAAATGAATTAATGTACTGCTGGCTGGAATTATAAGATTGTGTTAAAAATTGAAGGAGAAAAAAGATATATATACTAAGTATATCAATTATGATAAATGTGGAGGAGAGTGTCATAAAATACTGGGGACAAACCAAAACATGCTTTTTGTGGAAAAGAACATTTGCTAAGTAAATGTGACAAAAGAAAATGCTATATTTTTGACAAATGGGACACGCAAAAATGTGAATTGAAATGTTAAACTGTTATAAATGTAACAAAATGTGACATTTATGAATGCATTCCAAAGATAAAAAATAAGTTTTAATAGAAGAAAAAAGAGAAGAGAAGAAAATGAACAAACAGAAGGAATTTTAGAAGTAATAGAAACAGAAGAAAAACTATGTGAGAAAAAAAATAATAAAGAGGAAATAGAAGGAGGCCCTGAAATAAGTGATGAAGAAGAAATAAATAGGGAGGTAGTAAAATAATAAAAATAACTCTATTGATAAAAGGCTAAAAGAGAGAAAAAGCTAGCCTAGTAATTAGCTATAGCCTTATAAAACCATGAATATAAGGAAAAGGAAAAATGAAAATTGTAAAGTGTATTCTGCAAATATGAATAATTTTAAGAATATAATAAGAAGAATAGGGATTTTGAAGTGGTATAATTCATGTGATGTAGAAGTAATTATATTAGATAACACAGTAATTTTAATAAATGAAGAAAGATTACAAACAAACTATGGGGATGTAAGATAATTTGGAATTTGGGAAATGAGAGAGGTTCTGGAATAGCCATAACAGTAAATATATTAGATGTAACTATAGCAAAAATGGGAAGATTAACCACTGTGGATTTAAAATGGAAAGAACAAGAATATAGAATTATAACATTATATGCTCATACTAATTGTAAAGAAAGGGAAAGCTTATTTCACCAGATTTTAGACTATGTAGTGATAAATTTGAATATCGTAATAACAGGAGGTTTTAATTGTGATTTAAGAGGCAGGTGTAAAAAGAATAGAAATGATATAAGAAAATGTTAGAAGTTTTAAGATGTGGTAAGTTAAAACTTTGGAACAAAAATTCATGGACTTCCAAAAGAGGTATATATAGAACTGAAATAGATTATTTTATAGTATCAGAAGGTTTAGTTATAGTAGAAGGGGAGGTTGTTGAAAGTGGATTTTTTGATCATCTTGCAATATGGCTAGATATAAAGAAAATGAGTAATATATAAAGATAGGCTGTGGAGAGCAACCCAGCCATGCCACATTACACCTCCTTCCACACATTCTTACCACAAAATGAAGGTATGAAAACTAAAGGAGGTAGTGTATCAATATTCATTAAAAGATGAATACACCTCCAGATTGGTTAAACAGTATGATTCCCTGGAGATAATTCAGGTGCAATTAACTGTTGGTAGGACACCTATTCAAGTAATTGCCAGCTACAGGACCCCCTCCATGAATCAGGACACCGACTCTGCCTATTTGGATCTACTTGAGTCTATGAAGATACAACTGAACACCATGGTTTTAGGTGACTTTAACTACCCATCCATTGACTGGGTAAATTATTCATGCTCAAACTTACCCAAAGATTCCTTGACATCATTAGCTCCAGTGCCCTGGACCAGCTGGGTGACACCCCCACAAGGGGTGCCAACATCCTGGATCTTGTGCTTATCAGTATGGGGGACCACTGTAACACCCCCACAGTGTGGTCTTCCCTGGTGAGATCTGACCACAAATTGGTTTCATTTGAACTAACTATCACACCTGCCCCCCACCAGCAACTAAACTAAAAAACTTCTCCAAAGCAGATTATAACATCTTATTGGATGGTATAAATAGCTTCACTGTACCCCCTCAGATGTAATTGGCAACTATGCTGAGTTCTACACTAATGCATTATACAAACAAATTACCTTTCTCAACCAAGGACAACCATTAGGCATTCTCTAGTTACATCCATACCCTAAAAGGAAAGACCTAGATTTGTGCAAAACTGGTAGTTAATGATACCACATATACTGAGCCTGTGGACATACTAACCTGTTGGCCACAGGTACTGTAAAATCTTCACTTATCTGTCCCTACCACATGTACCCCATGACATCACTACCACCTGTCCATTACCCTGTATCTCTAAAGAGCAGGTCATAAATGCCATCTCCAAGGCCAGAAACACAGCATCTATGGGACCTGATAACATCTGAGGCTGTGTCCTACATGGGCTCCAACAAGAATTAGCAATGCCATTGGGTACTCTTTTCAGTCATAGTCTAAGCACCAGTTTTGTCCCAGCTGAATGAAAAAAGACAGCATTATACCCTTTCACAAAGGTGGTGCTTCACTAACCCTGGGAACTATAGACCTATCTGCAAGCTAGCCTTATCTGCATGACCATGAAGTGAATCATCATGAATCTTATCAACAAAGATATAGATAATCTCCAAACACTTGAACCTACTCAGTTTGGATTTGTCAAAGGGAGCTCATGCCTGTTAAACCTGATGGACTTTTTTGAGACAGTCACCAAGGCCCTGGAGGAGGGGAAAGTTATTCATACAGCCTACCTAGACTTAGCCAAGGCTTTTGACACTATCCCTCACTCAGGCATCATTGACAAACTCACCCAGCTAGATATCAACACATATCATTAGATGGGTTTCTAACTGGCTCACTGATAGAAAACATATAGTCAAATTAGAGTGTCCACCTCCAGCAGACCTGTAATCAATGCTGTTCCACAGGGATAAGTCCTTTGACCTCTACTGTTTGTAATCTATTTTTCCAAAGTACAAGCAAAGACTAAAGGACTGAGGCTGACAAAATTTGCTGATGACTGCAAACTTGGAGTGGTCATAGAATCTCCAAATGATGTCAACATCCTACAAGAGGGTTTTAAAGATAAAAAGTGATTGGTGCCAAACTCATGGCCTTAAACTCAATGCAAACAACGTATTATCATCCCTTTCATTAAGAGCAATGTTCCTGTTAACTACCACATCAATACCAACACCCTAAGTACACACTTAATGGTGAGAGACCTGGGCACAGAGGTTGACAGCAATCTTATCTTTGATAACCATGTCTCCATAGTGGTAAGAAGGTCATTCTATATTGCTTATCTCAAAAGTAAGGGCATTGCCTCCAGAAAAAAAAGAAGTTATAACTTCCCTGTACTATACCCTCGTCAAGCCAATAATTGAGTACAATGCCCCTTTTGGTATGTACCTTTCCAAGCACTTGCAGACATTGGAGCAACCACAAAGGTTTCTTACAGGGAAAATTCAAGGTCTTCAGCATCTGTCCTATGTGAATCATCTGAAATCACTATCACTTTATTCTGTTTCATAAAGACTACTCAGATGCGATTTCTGCCTTGCTTATAAGGCAATTTCTGACCCTGCTTTATTGGAAATGCTGCATATCAGCAAGTCAAATGGTACATGGGCTACTCATTCTGAAGACTTTAACCTGGTATGTGACAAGGGCCAATAGCCTAGTACCTACCTATGAACCTATATGATTGGATAGGAAATAGGAAATTCACCCTGGGGATCATCTCTGTGTCTCTGCTTGACAGGAGCACAGGGTAATAATTTTCTTGGGAGGTGAAAGCCAGGTTACCTTTTTTGGCTAGGCTTATATAGGCCCTAGGGCCAATAGCCTAGTACCTACCTATGAACCTATGAACAATAACAAAACCTACTGGGGTGACAGATTTGTCTCCTGGAGGTTACCACACCTTTGGAACAGACTCCCAATTCATGTCATACAGAGCACCTCATTGACTCTCTTCAAATGCAGTCTGGACTACTGGATGGGTAACTGTACATTCACACTGGGGGTTCAACCTGTGTCCCTCTCAGACACAGACATTAGGTGCTGATCATGGAAATAAGGGTAGAAACTGGCTAGGCTTGTAAGATCCCTAGGGCCATAAGCCTAGTAACTTCCTAAGATCCTATGAGCCTATGAAAAATAAGAAATCATGGAATGGAGAAGGAAACAGATTATTAATTCATTTATGGAAACATAATATTACTGTGAGAACATTTTATAAAAAAATGGTCTGAATGGTGGGTGTTATTTAAGGAAAAATATATAAAAATATTTTTACAGTGGCAATACGATGTGAGAAAAGTAGAGAAAAAACATAAAAGAACATAATAATGGAGTGGAAGATTTAGTAGATAATGATAGAAAGCACTTTCACAAAGAAAAATAATTATATAAAAGAATTCAAGAAGAAATACAAGAATTTTTATATGAGCAAGGATATGTCTACAAGAAAAAAGAGAAGAAGTACTGAGCTACTTAAGCAGATTAGTAAAAGAAGAGTGTAGTGTAGTGACAGAAATAAAAATGTAAAATGAGAAATAGAAAAAACTCCAGAAAAGATTATGAATGTTATAGTTTAATATGTACAATACACATTTAAAGCAAAAAGCAGGTAGTGAAAACAACATGGAAATTAAAAAAAGTTAACAGAAAAAGAGAATAAGGAGTTGGAAAGATTTACTTAAATGAGTTAGATAAAGTATTACGCCAGGTAAACATAGATTTGGCTGCAGGACCAGATGAAATAGGGTATGAAATATATAAAAAATTAAGGAACTGGCAAAAAAATAAAAAGTAATGATTTTGAATGAATTATTAAATGAATGTTTTATGTATATAGAATTATGTAGTGGAATACTTAACTTCATAAGAAAGAAAAGAGATAGAAGACAAATAAAAAATGGAGACTGATAGCACTGAATAATGACGATTATAAGATCTTTTATGAAAAATAATACAAAAGAGATTTAAAAGTAAAATGGAAAATGTTATGGAAAATAGTAAATATATTAAAAAGGGGAAAGGGTGTCAAGAATTATTAATGATAGAGAAATTGTGGATGATATTATGAATACAAAAGAAGATGTGAACATCTTGATAGGAGACCTTAATAATATATTTGGTACAAATGGACATGGCATGTTATGGGTAATAATGAAAGAATATACGTGAGAAAGTTAGGAAATTATGTATGTCACAGTATAGTAATAATAATAATAATAATAATAATAATAATAATAATAATAATAATAATAATAATAATGATAATAATAATAATAATAAAGTAAAATACTTGCAAATGGCTGATTAAGCCAAGAGATACATATGAAGAGTGGTGTAAGACAGGGATGTCCAATGAGGTATATATTCATTGTAATAGTTATGAATGTAATTGTAGGTGAAATAAATCACAAAATGAAGGGGTGGGGGTATATAACTCATGAAGGATTAAGAATTCAAGTTCTGTTAACATATGCAGATTATATCCTAATAACTCCAAAATCAAAACTTGGATAAAAAAAGTAATAATTTCTATAAATTAGTATCTAGAAATAATGAGGACGGCTTTAAATAAAGAAAAACACGAAAGCTTTAGGTGAGTAGTAAAGATAGGGGGTGTATATTTTACAATTAATGACATTTCTGGGTTAGAAATAAAATTTTGGGAATACAGATGTAAGCAGAATTCAAAGAAAAAAAAAACAATAGAACAAATGAAATAAACCTGTCTTTCCTACAGAAGAAATAAATTATCATTCAGAAAAAAGGATTATTTGATAAATTAAGTACTGATAAGAAAACAGCATACTTAGCAAGTGTATTTTTGTTGCCAACAGTATTTGAAAAGGAATTATTGCAATTTTTTTTCATTTATATGGAGTTCTAGATTAAACCTACTAAAAAATGAGTTTTGTATGTTGATAAGGATGAAATAGGTTTAGGGATAATTAACCCAGTTGTATATGCTGCTTCATTAAATTTGTACAAAGTGCTAATGTGGATAAATGAAAAAGTTGAGAGATTAGTAAAATAATTGTATAAATATAAGTATGATAAATTTTAGGGGTATGATAAAAAAGAGTAAAGCAGAAAAAGACATATCCAAAACACAAACTAGTAACTCTACTGAAACTGTCACAAACTAAACCACATTGGTAAAGTAGAAAAAGAGAGTTCATGGGTGTTTACTAGGTTAACAACCACAAGGGCCTTTTAAAGCTTAGCCATGCATCCCAAATCTCTGGCAAGTTCTTATACCCTTATAACTGTAAGCAGGTGTTTGAGAGATGAACCATTTACAGGTGACTTGTGTCCATTGGAGACATAGGTGCCAAACCAGGGATGAATTTCCGGTATAGGTTCAAAGTTATTTAAACAAGTGGGTTCTTCTAGATTAGAACCATGAGCACCATAACACATGCTAATTGCCCTAGTCCTTTCAGCCACACAAGCTGCTTTAAGTTACATCCTCCCCATCAGGGAATCGAGCTCCAGTATCCCACTTGACAATCATAAAGGATAGATAACTTATGTTGTTACTTCAGATTATTGAAATAGGTTAATGGATTAGTACTAGGCTATCTGAAAACAGTCATGGGATCAAATCCTGCACCTTGGGTCTGTATGGTCAATATCTTAACCATTATCCAGTACCCAGGGAGTGGCACACTGCAACTGTGGTCCCACTTCACAAAGGCGGTGCCTCCACCGACCCTGGAAATTACCGGCCCATTAGCTTGACAAGCCTTATCTGCAAAGCCATGGAGAGGATCATAATGGACCTCATAAATAAAGACATAGGGAATTTGCAGACTTTGGATCCATCCCAGTTTGGCTTTGTCAAAGGCAGATCATGCCTTCTAAACTTGGTTGACTTTTTCGAAACAGTCACCAAAGCCATTGATGAGGGAAAGGCAGTCCATACAGCCTACCTCGATCTGGCGAAGGCCTTCGATACAATACCCCACTCGGGTATCATTGAAAAACTCATCAGCTTAAATGTTAACCCATACATCACAAGATGGGTTGCAAACTGGCTGAGTGACAGAACCCACAGGGTCAGAGTTGCTGGCGCCATGTCAGACTCAAAGCCTGTCACAAGTGGTGTACCACAGGGCTCAGTCCTGGGCCCACTCTTGTTTGGCATCTACTTTTCCGAAGTACAAGCAAACACAGGAGGGTTATGGCTGACAAAGTTTGCAGATGACTGCAAACTGGGCGCCATAGTAGAAAACACATCTGACACAGATATCCTTCAGAAGGGTCTCACAGAAATGGATAACTGGTGCCAGAGCCATGGCCTAAAGTTAAATGCCAAAAATGCATAGTCATACCCTTCGGGAAAAACAAGGTTACCCCTAGCTACCAAATAGGTGGCAATCCACTGAGCACAGAAGAAGTTATCAGGGACCTGGGGACCCAGGTTGATAGTAGTCTGTCATTCGACACCCATGTAGCTAAAGTAGTTAGGAAGACCTTCTACATTGCCCACCTTATCATGAAGGGATTCTCATCTAGATCAAGGGAGGTCATAGTCTCCCTATACTCATCACTCATCAGACCAATGATTGAGTACAATGCCCCATTCGTAATGTATCTGACCCGACACTTGCACCAGCTGGAGAGGCCACAAAAGTTCCTCACCAAAAGGATAAAGGGTCTCAAACATCTGTCCTATGCTGCCCGACTGAAAGAACTCCAGCTCTATTCAGTTGCTTACCGCTTGCTCAGAGGTGACCTTTGCCTAACATACAAGGCCATGTCAAACCCAGATTTGATGAATATGCTTCACCTCAAAAAATCTAGATCCGTCAGAGCCACAAGGGCGGGATACTTAAACCTCGACACGGCTATTAATAGGACGTGCTGGAGGGATAGATTCATCACCCAAAGACTCCCTATGCTGTGGAATAAAATCCCGGTATATGTGAGGCAGAACACCTCGCTGGCCTTGTTCAAGAGAAATCTTGACCAATGGATGGGAGATCGCAGATATACCCCAGGGATTACCTCAGTGTCACTGCTCGACAGAGGCACAGCAAAATAATGGGTATAGTTCCCCATACTAAAGGGGTGGCGTAAGCCACAAAACTATGGGCTAGGCTTGTAAATGCCCTCGGGCAGATAGCCTAGTATGAACCTATGAACCTATGAACCTATTATGCCAATAATATGACAATAAAAAAGTATGGCATAAGAATATAATGATAAAACATTACTATGTAAAACCATAGGAAGAGTCTAACAAATAAAAAAATAAAGCTGTAAACATAAGAAGCAAAGGGTGTAATCAGAAAGTAGCATGTCCAGATTTTTTTGTGAAGATGGGTAAAAAACAAATTGCCAATAAATGGAAATATGAAATATAAAAAGAAAAGTGAGAGAATATGTTTACATTGTCAAGAAGAAAAAAACTATTGAATATTTGTTTATGAAATGTAAAAGAATAAAAAAAAGTTATGGAGAAAGCTATATAAAGACGATTGTTTCCAATATATAAAAGAAGCAGATAAAATAAACATGGATATGATTAAATATGGATATTATAAGAATAGAAGTAATGGATATGTTGAAAGAATAGGTAAAATGTTTTTAATGTTATATGGGTTACATAGAATGATCATCAAAGGCAATGACCAGCAGATCGTGGTGTGGAAAATATTATAATTTATTGAGTGTTTGTGCTAAAAAACACATTCCATAGAGTGAATAATCCAAATCCAGACCGGTTTCAGCTGTAATAGTTGTGCCTTCTTCTAGCATGCTATTTGATGAATATTAATTTTGGGACCTGGCAGCTTCCTTACTTGCAGGTTTTTTTTTTTTTTTTTTGCTTTCTTACATGGAATGAAAGAATAATTGAAGTTATATTTAATGGTAAATGGATTTTAACAAACATATTAAGTAAAATCAGATGGTGGTTTTGGAAAAAGGAGTGGAGGCCTAATTGGGATAAACATTTAGTATGATTGTAAAAAAATTATGAATGTGTGTAAATAGATTTGTATATCTATATATTTGTACATTAGCAAATATTGGTAAATATGTAAATATGTTGTTAATAAGAATTGTTGTATGTGAATAGAGGACCCCTACTTTTTTCCATAAGTGTTGTGAGATCTTTTACATGCACCTGAGCTATCTCCATCTCAGACAGGACCTTGCTTTCACATCTTGTTTGCTGATTGAAACACTTAGGCATGCAGCACCATCCCTTATGCTGCACTACAGTGTCGGCAATCAATCTACCTGGTGCAGGAATAGACCATCCAACTTTCTGCACCATAGTGGAGTATGCTACCTGTTGCTCCATTATCAACTGTCGTTAGATTTCCCAGCCCATTGAATGCAGACCTTTTATGGTTTAGTATCTCACTTTATGAGAAGTATAATATGCTTTCCTTCTCAAACATACTACAGAAATAAAACAAGTATTAAATTGTGGTATTTCTAAATGATATATACTTGGAAAATTAAGTGAAGTCTATTATTTCAGTGATGAGCAGATAGATACTTTTTTTTTACTTTTTTCTTGTGAGAAACATTAATATGCACAGTTAACATAAATTATTATTGGAACACACTGCAATTACAATTCATCACTGACTTAAAAGGTTACATGAGCAGGGCAATCTATGTATGAGAGCATAAGATGGGGGTGAGTCTGTTGTTCATAATCATGCATCTAACAACATATGGACTGGTAAAGAGACAATATTTAATCTCAAAAGTGCTGTTCACTGAGATCATTAATGTATGGAGTTCTTGTATAGAGTTACATTGTTGATACATTCATTGTTTTTGATTGTTAGGAAATATTGTTTTGGCGTGTTACATAGGTCTCACTTTTAACAAGTTTTTTACTTTACCTCAACATTTAGATAATAACTTAAACCTAGTTATTATTTGATATATTCTAGAAATGAACATAACAGAATGGGAAAATCATTGAATCATACAACCATAGAATGTAAAAGGCAACTGAGCCATGTGGCCTTTTAAGCCTTGCTAGTATCCATCCTTATACCTTACAATTTTTAAGGAGCAAAGAAATAGTCATACCTGAGGTGAATTTATGAATACCCATCTAGTTGCCTAATTTCTTCTTAAAGGAAGATAGTGTGCCACTTTTTTTTTTATCTAGAGGTGAAGATTGTTCCAGAGATGGGTAGTTGTTGGTTAATAAATCTATCTCTCCAACATGATTTGCTTATTTGCTGAAACAGGTTCAAATATCTGGTTCTGTTTTTCACAGACTTTCTTTTGTGGAGAAATAAGAGGTATTGGATTGTAGGATCAATAATCGCTTGGGATACAAGGCACAGATCACCATGAAGGAGTCTGTAGGGCACTGAATAAAGGGACAATGCCTCCACCTCATTTAGTAGCTCATATCTTTTAGTCCCATGATCTTTTTTTCTCAGGACCCTTTGGAGCCTTCCCACTTGATTGATTGCTAGAGTAAAATATATGTCAAAGACAGCATTGTATTCTATAATGGGCCTGACCAGTGTAGAGTATAAACATGTTCATGACATTTTTGAACTACTAAACAGAAAGATTTTCTGACTACTCTTGCAACATGATGGTCAAAGGAAAGGTAGTCATCTACCCATGTTCCTGGGTCTCTAACAACATCTTCACTTTAGAATGGGATATGTTCTACACTATTTGCTGGGTGGAGGCCTTGTTTACCAAAACCAGCACTATTACCATTTTAGCATTTATTTTTAACAGATGTTCTTCTCACCTGCTATCAACTTGTGTGAGTTCACTTTGTAATTTTTTTATATCACATGAGGATTTGAGTCATGATCTAGTTAAGAATTGTTTGCAAACTGGGTACAGTTGCTGATTTATGATCTGGAGATAAAAACAATATGTGCCAAATAATGATCCCACCATGGAACCCTGTGGTACCCCACTGATTACATTCATTTTATCCTTTGTTGGCTGTGTTAATCCCACTAGAATAGCATTCTCTTTTAAGGGGAGATCTGAGGTGGTATTTATACTATTAGGGGAATTTGGAGACTGCATCAAGGAACTTCCACTACTTACATTTGGTACTTGCATTGTTTGAAAGCGAATATGTGCACACATCATGTTCTTAGCATAGAGGTGTCAGTGAGGATGGTGCATTAGATAGAGCAGCAGCAGAAGGGAATGGAGGCAAATGCCAGCTCAGAAGCAGCATGCAGGGTGATAATGAAAGATTTAGAGGAAGCTTTTCAAAGAAAGCTCTTTGAATGAACTGAAGGAACTGCCAGTGAGGAATGTATAGTTAAAACCCTCGGCAGTGTTGCAGGATGATATACTACAAGAATTAATAAACTAAAATGATCTAGAGAATGAGGTTTCATAGGAGGATATTATGAGAGAAAAAGATGAAGGAGATGAAGAAGCAAAGCCAGAAAGGAGTGATAGATAAAAGAAAAGAAGACAGCATGAATAGAAAATTTGTGTTAAGACGAAAATGCAAAAGGGAATAGGAACTGATCAGACACGAGGTATGGGACACTCTAATTTTAGCTTTGGATGTACAAGCATAAGAGGTAAGAACATTTATCTTAATCAAAAAAGAGATATTTTGTGACATTTTTGAGACTGTACAAGCTATATAAAGATTTTTTTTGTGTGAATATGAAAAAGATTGCATGACAATCATTGGAATTAATATATAATAACAGCATCTTTTTGAGAGACTAAGAAAAGTGTATATACAGAAGTGGAGAGAAAGACTTTCAAAAAATATTTAAAATATATATGTAAAGAAATAATAGGCATTTTAAAAATTTATGACAATATGGGTTTGCATACTGAGGCAAGGGATTGCAAGGTCATTCTGAAAATGGAAATAGATAAAATTGTACTAATTTCCAAATGTTATAAATATTGATGGTAACAGTGGTGTTGTAAAATATTGGGACAACCAATGATGTTATTTTTGTAGAAAACAACGGCATTTAATTAATAGTTGTGATAAAACAAAATGTTATATGTGTGGTAAAATAGGACATGAAGCAAAAAAAGGTGAACTTGAATGTTCTAAAGGTAAAACAATAGGACATTTATGGAGGGATTGTAAATCATAAGAGAATAAGCTAAGTGTTATAAACCAGAATAAAGAGAAAGAAAAAGAAAAGAATGAAGATAAGATAGAAATATATGAAACCTTAGAAAAGAGAGAAATAATGAAGATGAATTAGAGATAGAATCACAAGTTTTTGATGAAGATATAAGTTGGAAAATGTTAAGAGTGAAAAAGAATTCTGATGCTAGAACAGTTAAAGACAGAAAAATAAAATGTAAAACTATTAATATAAAAGAAAAGAAAAAAGGAAATGGATACAGCCTTTTCTATAATAAATTAGTGCATGGTGATATCTCTTAAACTAAGAAATAGAGAAAGTAATAATTTAAGAATTACTGGAAGAATATAGCAATAACCCACACCTGGGTGTGGGTAATGCTGGATTTACCCATGGTTGGCGTGGTTTGGTCATGAGGGCGAAGCCCGAGGGACCAAACAAAGCCAACAGTGGGTAAATCCAGCATTACCCACACCCAGAAGTGGGTTATTGCTATATAATGACATTATTTAAGAAAAAATAATTAATTTTCTTAAATAATGGCATTGTATAATGCCTCCTTGCTGCCCTTCCGCAGCTGTCTGGTATTCTGCGGCAGTTCTGATGTACTGCGCATGCGTATGCCTACACAGTACATCAGAGCTGTGGGCAAAAGCAACTGAGAAAGCAAGATCTCTGTTGCTTTTTACTGTTTTGCTATGTTAAATGGGTTTAACATAGCGAGACAGCTTTAAAATAAGCAATGGAGAATCTCCGTTGCTTATTTTAAAGCTGTCTCACTATGTTAAACCCATTTAACATTGCGAGACAGTTTTGAAAAAGCAACAGAGAAAGCAAGATCTCTGTTTCTTTTTACAAACTGTTTTGCTATATTAAATGGGTTTAACATAGCAAGACAGGTTTAAAAAAAAAGCAACAGAGATCTCCGTTGCTTATTTTAAAGCTGTCTTGCTATGCTAAACCCATTTAACATAGCAAGACAGGTTTAAAAAAAAAGCAACAGAGAAAGCAAGATCTTCATTGCTTTTTACACACTGTGTCGCTATGTTAAAGGAGTAGGTTCCTGACCCAGAGACTCCCCAGACTCTGGAATAGATTGCCCATACATGTCAAGCAGAGTACCTCTTTGGTCCTCTTCAACAGGAACCTTGATGATTGGATGGGAGAAAGGAAATTCACCCCAGGGATCACGTCAGTCGCCCTGCTAGACAGGGGTCCAGGGAAGTAAATAGTGTGGGAAGAAATAGCCAGGGAATTGTTATGGCTAGGCTTGTATAGGCCCTAGGGCTGATAGCCTAGTACCAACCTATGAACCTATGAACCTATGAAAATA
Source organism: Protopterus annectens (assembly GCF_019279795.1). NCBI lineage: Eukaryota > Metazoa > Chordata > Ceratodontiformes > Protopteridae > Protopterus > Protopterus annectens. Next base: position 871,039,746 of record NC_056726.1, read on the forward strand.
GCGAGACAGCTTTAAAAAAAGCAACGGAGATCTCTGTTGCTTTTTTTAAACCTGTCTCGCTATGTTAAACTCCTTTAACATAGCGAGACAGTGTTTTACAAAAGACTTACACTAATGGAAAAAATCCGGGTGACCGGACCTTTTTCCATTAGTATAAGTCGATTTACAACGTGCACCGCTGACCAATCAGCGTGCACGTTTTGGAATATTAATGGGGGGGTCATGGTATAATAGCAAATTTAGAATGGTATAATAAATGTGACATTGACATAATTAGTCTGGAGGACATTAGAATTTTGACACATGAAGAACGACTACAGAAAATATATGGGTTAGTGAAATAATATGGAACATAGGGAATGAAGATTGTCCAGGAATAGCAGTTCTATGGAATAGAGTAATAAAAATCCTGGATGTTATATTAGTTAAAATAGGAAGAACAGTTATTATAGACTTAAGATGGCAAGAAAGAGTGATTAGATTTATTTATATATATATATATATATATTTATATATATATATATATATATATATATATATATATATATATATATATATATAAGCGCTACAGAATCCTGAAAGCCTAAAATCCTGAAGATCAAAATCCTGAGACCAAAATCCTGAAATTCAAAATCATGAAAACTGAAAATACTGAAAACTCAAAATCCTGAAAACACACAGGATACCAACACATACTATATTCCAGTACAAGTACATACAGAAACATATAAGCCTTCAACTATATGCAGGGAGGCAAGCCCTCCTATGCCCCCCACATACCCTGCTACTTAAATATATCACCTCCGAGACTGCACTTCACTACATTAAGTGCAATATTGCAGTTGATATATTTAAGTAGCAGGGGGCTGGGGGGCACAGGGGTGCTTGCCCCCCTGCTTATACTTGTAGAACAGTGATATAGTTTGTGTTTTATTTCATTCTGTATGTACTTGTGCTGGAATATAGTAAGTGTTGGTATCCTGTGTGTTTTCAGGATTTTGAGTTTTCAGTATTTTGAGTTTTCATGATTTTGGTCATCAGGATTTGGGGATTTCAGGATTCTGGAGCACTCCCATATATATATATATATATATATATATATATATATATATATATATATATATATATATATATATATATATATATATATATATATATATATATATATATATATATATAAATATATATATATATATATATATATATATATATATATATATATATATATATATATATATATATATATATATATATGTATATATGTATATATATATAGATATATATATATATATATATATATATATAATTAGCAACGAAAGGAAGAATTTCTTTTTTTTTCAAAAACATTTTTATTTTTTCATTATAAACATACGCAAATGTACATATAGCAAATACAATAAAACAATAACAAAACTATTTACAATATTTACATTCATACATGATAAACAATCGTTTTATCCATGAGAAGTTAGTATTTGTTCAAAAGGTTTTCCAATTTTTGGCATGCTATTTTTATGAGTAATGTTTTGAGTTCTATAACAAATGGTTAGCAGTTCTTTTTTACAAACTAAATTAATAAACTAAACTAAATTGCTAAATGAATGAATTCTTTAAACATCAAATCTTGTTTACTTTTCCATTTCAAAGTAATAACTTTTCTGGCAATTGCGAGAAATGACCAGAGTAACTAAATCTGAGATTTAGGTTTTACATTAGGTATAGGAACACTGAATAGGATTAGTGAATTAGAAATATGACAGTTATCAGACCATAAAGCCTTTACAAAATATCTGAAGTCTTTCCAGTATCGAACAACATTTCTACATTCAATGAATATGTGAACCCTGTTGGCCTCTAGTAATTCATCACATTTCCAACATTTACTTTCACTGTTTTTGAGTATAAGATTTATTTTATGTGGACTACAGAAACTCCTGTTCATAAATTTCCATGTATACAATCTCCAATATAATGATGAAGTACCATACATAGATTTCAATAATGTGTCTTCTCTTAGTATCTTATAGATAGGTGAGATACTTAATTTTTAATCATCTGCCTTTTCAAGACACCTAATAAAAAGCTGGATCAAACTAGGTATAGATTTAGTCTCTAGGCTGATTGATACTCTCATTTTGTTTTCTATAAACTGCCATAATGAGTGTATAAACAACCAACTGTCTTGACTATTATCAAAACTACATAGAAGAGAGTTTAGTAGTTTAATACTCTTATTTTCAATAAACTGATGCCAGAATATCAAGTTATTTTCCTTTAAGTTTTTGTATCGCATTGATGTTGAAAGAATCTAGGCAATCAGGGGAGTATGCTATAGGGAATATAAGAAATAGGAATTGTTTAATGTAATTACAATCAATTATATTTTTAAAGTTATTAAATATTTGATTAATGCCATAAGAAAAATGATCAAACTTCTTATTAAATAAACAAAATTCACGTAAAAGCCAATGAACACTGATTATTCCGTATTGTTTCTTAAATTGATTTTCTTTAGCTCTGACATCAGTTATATGAATCTCATGTATTATTTTCCAGCCAGATATATAGCTAGTTGAAATCCAGTGTAATATTATATTAATTATAACTGATTTGGAATAAAGATCTAAGCTAGGGATGCAATCCCATTACTGTTACAAGTTCTAATGTGCCATTTATATGCAATCTTAGGTTTTTAAGGGAAATCATAAAAATGTAAGTAGCATGGAATCTAATTTTTAAATAAGTTTTTGGAAGGGGTAGTTTCAATGACTGTACATAAAACAAAATTTCATCTAAAATTATCATTTTAATTAAATAGAGCCTATCCTCCATTGTGAAGAACATTTTATTCCGTCTTTTGATTAGTTCACTAATGGTGGTTATTCAATTATTGTAGTTTAGTTTAACAGACTCTTTCCATGTACTCTTTATACTGACACACAAATATTCTAGTACATCATTCTCCCAATTAAACAGGCTATACTCTCTTAGGTGTTTCTTGGTTGTTTTGTTAATTAGTAATGTTTTGGATTTATTATGATTAAATTTCAGCCCTGAAATTCATTCAGACTCGCTTAAGGTATTTATACCATCATGCAAATAACCATCAATATCACCCAACGTTAACATATTGTCAGCAAATAATTGTATCTTAGGACAATAGTCCTTATTAACTTTAAAGCCTTTTATATTTTGCTTGTTTCTGATATATGTAGAAAAAGGTTCCATTGAAAGAGCAAACAATAATGGTGGCAAAGGACAACCTTGTCTAGTTCCCTTGAGGATTTCTAGTGAGGATAGACATGATCTGATTTTCACATAAGCTTGTGCCTCACTATAAATTTTCATTAATAAGTTGACAAAATCTGAGGAGAATTCAAAACCAATCAGAATTGATTGTAGATAAGACCAACTAATTGAATCAAAAGCCATTTCTATGTCTAGGCTGATAACAGTTAGTTGTTTTTTGTATTTGCATGCTACGTGTATTAATGATAGTAATTTAATAGTGTTTGTCTTGCACTTTTTTTATGAAGAATGAACCCTGTCTGATCATTATGTATTAGATCAGGTGATATTTTCTTTATCCTGTTAGCAAATATTGTCATGAAAAGTGTATAATCAGTGTTTATTAATGAAATTGGCCTATATGAATCACAAGATTTGGGGTCCTTACCTTGTTTTAAAATGAAGGAGATCATTGAATAATTCCACGATGGGGGCGTTATACATTTTTGCTTAACTATACTAAAGGCACTTATCATTTTCTTTATTATATATTCAGGAAAACTCTTATATAGTTCGGGAATAATTCCATCCATTCCTGAAGCTTTATTATCTTTTACATTTGTTATTTGCTCTTTTACTTCTGTTGGTGTTATTTATTTATTTAATATGTTATTTTGTTGCATTGACACCTTAGTAGATATATTTTCTTGAATAAAAGTATTTATTACATTATCTGTCTCCAAGTGGTGTGTTATTATTTATATTTTTATATTAGTTTTTGAAAACTTCTAATACATCCATTAAGTTAGATGTACTCTGAACTGAACCATTACTTTTATATTTAATCTCATTAATAAGATTTTGATTGTTTATTTTTTGGATCTTACCGCTATTTTATGCAGATATTTAGGATTTATAGCATAAGACTGTAATTTCAAAATTTCCAGGATTATGGCTACCTTATGATTTAGAACTTCTAAGTATTTTTGATTTAACTTAGTCATTTCGTTATGTGTTACCTTGTTATTTGGTTTTTGCATCCATTTTTATCTTGTCTATTTTTTTTTGTAAGTCGAAAAGTTCTTTGTCCCACTGTCTCTTTTTTTAAGATAGCAAGATTTTATTCTACTATATATATAAACTTTAAAGGTGCCCTGTAGTGTAGTATCAGTCACTTCACCATTATCATTTGTTTCTATAAACACATCTATTTCTTTCATAATCCCTTCCTTAAAGTCCTTTAATTTAGTTATGTAAGCAGAAATTCTCTGTAGATATCTTAAATCATCTGTATATGTAGTTAATGTAAAGTATATAACATTATGGTCTGAAAGTGGACAAGTCATTACAGATACATCACTTATTTTGAGTTTATATTATTTTATACAAAGACCTTATCAAGGTTTGTGTAGCAAACTGATATGAATAGTGAGTATAGAAAAAGGAATAATGTTGTGTTAGACCATGTATATCTTTAAGGTTCATCTGGTTTGTAAAGTCATTTAACTTCATGGCTTGAGATGTTAGCTTTATTTTTCCATTTTTAGAAGTATCATTGCCTGATAATAGGCAGTTAAAATCACCTGTTGCTATAATTTCCCCCTTTGCATTTAAAGTAATCAGGTACAGATATTTGTTGACATATTTAGTACTTAGTCCAGGTATCCAGTATGTATTAATCAAAGCATAATACTTCCTATTGATTTCCAAGATAACCATGCTTAGCATCCCATCTTTATCTGAAATTGTGTCTATAATTCTTGGCATAGTATTAGTATTTTTCCATAGAATAAGAGTGCCCCTTCTTTTGAATCAGCCAGAATGGTACAGCCATTAAATGAGCTTTTTTGTAGGTTTTTTTTTAATAAATGGGTTTCCTGTAAAACGATGATCTGGGCTTTATGCATTTTGTTATATTTAAGCAAACCAGCTCTTTTGACATTATTGTTCAAACCATTAATATTTAATGATAAACATTTATAAGCCATTGACTATAATGTGTAAGTTGTTACTTACTGAAAGACCTTTCTTCTGTGTTAACTTGAAATCTACTGTAAACTTACTTATCATGGATGTATAACATGCATTAAGCACTACTTTCAAAAACCCAAAACTATTCACAAACACATACATAGGTTCATAGGTTCATAGGTTCATACTACGCTATCTGCCCTAGGGCATTTATAAGCCTAGCCAGAGTGTGTTTGGCTTTCACCACCAATTTTAAATGAATTTTGCTATGCCCTTTTTCGAGGTTAGTATACTGTGCCTCTGTCTAACAGTGACACAGAAGTGATACCTGGGGTAAACCTACGATCTCCCATCCACTCATCAAGATTCCTCTTGAAGAGAGTCAATGAGGGACTCTGCCTAACCTGGACTGGGATTTTATTCCAGATTGAAGGGAGCCTCTGGGTTATGAATCTGTCCCTCCAGCATGTCCTATTTATTTCAGTGCTGAGGTTCAAGTCTCTCAAGCGCATAGCTCGATGGGATTTGGATTTTCTGAGGTGCAGCATGTCCATTAATTCCAGGTTGGACATGGCTTTATACATCAGGCACAGATCGCCTCTGAGCAGGCGGTATGCCACTGAGTAGAGCTGGAGTTTCTTTAACCGGACAGCATATGGCATCTGTTTGAGCCCTTTGATCCTCTTGGTGAGGTACTTTTGGGGTCTTTCCAGTTGCTGCAGGTGTCTGGTAAGGTACATCCCAAAAGGGGCATTGTACTCAATTATGGGCCTGATGAGGGATGAGTAAAGAGGTACGATGACCTCCCCTGATCTAGATGTGAATCCCTTCATGATTAGGTTGGCTATATAAAATGTTTTTCTAACCACCTTGGCCACGTGGTTTTCAAATGAGAGATTGCTATCAACTTGGGTCCCCAGGTCCCTAATTACTTCTTCTGTACTTAATGGATTACCACCTATGTGGTAATTTGTGGGCACTTTGTTTTTGCCAAAGGGGATGACTATACACTTTTTGGCGTTTAGCTTGAGGCCATGGCTCTGGCACCAGTTGTCTGTTTCTATGAGGCCCTTTTGTAGGATGCTTGTGTCGGCTGGAGAGTCGATTATGGCACCTAGTTTGCAGTCATCTGTGAACTTGGTCAGCCACAGTCCTTCTGTGTTGGCCTGTACCTCCGAGAAATATATACCGAGCAAGAGAGGTCCCAGGACTGAGCCTTGTGGGACACCACTTGTAACTGGTTTGGAGTCTGACATGGCTCCAGCAATTCTAACCATGTGGGTTCTGTCCTTGAGCCAGTTTGCCACCCATCTAGTGACATAGGGGTTTATATTTAAGCTGGTGAGCTTATCTATAATGCCCGAGTGGGGTATTGTATCGAAGGCTTTTGCAAGATCCAGGTAGGCTGTGTAGACCACCTTCCCCTCGTCAATGGCCTTGGTGACTGTTTCAAAGAAATCAACCAGGCTTAAGAGGCAGGATCTGCCCTTAACAAAGCTGAACTGGGTAGGATCCAGTGTCTGTCAGTCCCCAATATCCTTATTTATGAGGTCCATGATGATCCTTTCCATAGCTTTGCAGACAAAGCTAGTCAGGCTTATGGGGCAATAGTTTCCAGGATCCGTTGAGGCACCACCTTTGTGGAGAGGGACCACTGTTGCTGTATGCCACTCTTTGGGTACATATCCTGTAGTAAGGCTGAGATTGAACAGTAGTTTTATGTTTGGGTTTAGTTCTTCTTGGAGTTCATGTAGGACACAGCCCGGGACACCGTCTGATCCCATTGATGCTGTGTATTTTGCTTTGGAGAGGGCGGCTCTTACCTGAGCATCTGAGATGTCAGGGGGGGCAGCACTTTGCTGGGATAGATATTTGCCCTTTTGGTGGGGAAGGGGGGGAGAAGTCTGCACTGAACCTGTCAGCTAGGATGTTGGCAATGTCTGTGGGTTTGGTGTATTTTTTTGTCATTTTGGACTAATTCTGAGCATATCTGGGAATTCCCACCCAGGTTCCTAACATAACTAAAGAAAGCCTTGTGATTATACTTAGTGTCCTGTGCAATTTTTCTCTCGAACATTTGAAACATTTAATCCCTAACCGTGCACTTGGATTAGTAGTTTCCCCTGTTACTGGTGTACTCTTTTGGAGTGGTTTAGACTGTCCCTTATGAGTTCTCACATATCCATGTGCAGCACTGGGTATCGCTTTCTTATGCAATGGTGTTCTGCTTGCCTAGTACAGATTCCCTTTTCTCCCTAACTTCTTTGTAGGATTACATTCATGGTCTGTTAACCAGACTCTTATGTCATCAGGCAAAGTACTGAGGGCTTGTTCCCTCACCAAAAGGTCTTCCAGTCCCTCAAAAGTGGTGATCTGACACCCAATCACTCATCTGTGAAAGTAAGTACTTAAGCCAGTAATATAATCACATATACTTTCATCTGCCTTGCGTCTATGTTCATGAAACGTTTTTCTATATGCCTCAGGTTTAAATTTAAAACATGCAAGCAAGCAACATTTCACTTTGTCATAATTCAAACAATCTACATAATTTAACTTTGCTACAGCCTGAACAGCTTTACTATGTAGTAAGGGAGTCAGGAGCTGAACACAGAGCTCATGGGCAGCCACATATTGTCTACATACCCTCTCAAAAACATGAATAAAACTCAAAGTCAACCCCATCCCTGTACTGAAGAAAAAAATTACTGACCTTTATGGCTTCTGGGGTCCAGTTATTCCCCTCCCCATTACATCCACGAACCTCTTGAATGGTTTGAAGCTCCATTTTATTCTGGCACTGTCTCTCATTGCCTTGGCTTCTAAACACCTCAGTCTCTCTAATGATTCCAGTTCAAGACATTTGGCCTCCAGTTCATATTGGCGCTGTTTCTCCTCAGTCGACAGTTCATATAGGTGCTTCTTTTCCTCAGACTCCAAACATTGGGTATCCAAGTACCACCTCTCCTCAGTACCTAGACACTGGGTCTCCAGGTGCAGTCTCTCTGTTGATTTCATTTCAAGACATTTGGCCTCCAGCCACAGTCTCTCTAACTCAAGATGGATTTTGAGGTCCTCCAAAGAAAAAATGGACTGTCCCATCTCGGCAGGCTGCAGATAACCAAAACCAATGGAATATCCTCCAAACAGCTGGTTTGAGCTGTGGCTGCAACCAAGGCTGAAATCATTGCTTCCTTGTTCAGGCTGGCATGTACCAATCCTCTGGCTTCACACTCCTTAGCCAACTGGATCTTTGTATGCTTGCTAAGACCTTCTGCTGACACCTTTGCCTGCTATCCTCGACTAACTAAAAAAATAAATAAAACTGTGGTGGGTTGAAATTCTGAAAGTTTGCCTTGTGACTTTCAAGAGTGCACACTTTAATGACAACTACCCGCAGGCTACTGAAATCTAATTAAAAATCCCACTAAGCTGCCACCAATAAAATGTGACATCTGGAAAATATCCCAGTGGACTACTACCAATTATATGATGCCTCCATTTAAAATCAAGGTCAGTAATTAAGGAGCCCAATCCTCACCAGTGACTCCAGTGTGAGAGCATCATAGGAACCACCAGAGCACAGAGAACAAAAGAGTAAAATTCCACAATTTTCCTTAAGAACACAACAGGAACATGCTCTATTTCATAGGCCTGGACTGTATACCTCTGTTAACCAAAATGTAATCCCTTATTATAAACTTCAGATCAATATGTTCCAGTTTAAGACCTCTGACTCACTCAAACTAAAAATAAATTGAAATCTCCCACACTCAAACACATATGGGAAGCCTGGCATAGATGTCCAGCTGTGTTCCCTCCCCAGTGCAACTGGTAAATGCTGCCACCACAGACAGACCAGTCTACATGCCCTTCAAAGAGCGATTAATTATTAAAAATTAAATATCAAAATAAATGATAGCTATGTCCAGAAGCAGCCAGGCATTCAAGGTGACTTGGGGGGGGGTATAAAACAGGTATAAACACTCTCTAATTTCTAAAGAACACATTAATTGTCCAGCCACAATGTAAAGTAATGAAAAACATTTAATAATAATAATAATAATAATCATAATAATAATAATTAAAATGATTACAAGAATATAAATCAATAATTTTCAATAAATACCAGAATTCGATCACCGTAAATATAAAATTAAACTGTAGGACAGAAGTCTTTTACCTTAGAAAAACTCTAGTTCTTTTTCAGGTATCCATTGACTACAACTCTTAACTAACTGTTACTCTTAACTAACTGCCCAGCTTAACAGTCTCAACTGTCTTATTTTAAAAATATCAGTCAACTGTTTGAAAAAGTAATTTCTCCTGTCAATCAGCTGATCAAATAATAACATAGTAACCAGGAACATTCTAATGACATTACCTACTGATCAGCTGATTCTCCCAAGACAGTTTGTATTTCAGAATCTCCATCAAAAACATATGCAATTAGAAATGTATCAAAACATTGACAGATTATTTGAACATTCTGTATAAACAGAGATATACTCAACATTTTAAAAACGTATTTACATTTCTACAACTAGACATGCTGGCATACAATACAAGTTAATCTGAGAATGTACACAAATCTCCTGCCAGGCATGCTAAAACAGATGACAGTGTTTTCATTTTCTTCACAATATGTATTAAAGAAAAGAGCAAAGAATGGGTAATACAATAAAAATATCAGGTATACAATTTTCTAAGAGGGTAATATCTGTTTTAGGGATACATTTTGATAAAGAAGACAATAAGAAGGAATAGTGATTAATAATGAAGGAAATAAAAGATATTTGTATATTATGGAATATGTACAGATTAGCATATAAGAAAGATTGTATTTGATTGATTCAGTATTATTAGGAAATATAGCATATTTATCCAGTGTTATCATGATTCCCAGAGAATATGAAAAACTGTTATTAGAAATTGTTATCTCCTTTGTATGAGGATCAAGATTAAGTAAAAAGGAATGTTTTATATATGAGCAATGAAGAAGGAGGATTAGGTATGATAAATCCAGTACTTTATCCTGCTTCATTAAATTTGTATAAGGCATTGAAATAGTTAAATGAAAATAATAAGAAATTACTGACAAAGATATTGATGTGTAAGTATAAAGAATTTTTGGAAAATACACAACATAAAAGAATAAAATAATGTTTTAATGAAGATATACAGGATTATGAACAAATGATAAGAATGTGAAAAATAAAGACTGACAAAGTGGAATAAGGTAGAAAAATACAACATGATAATATTATGAAGAACTATTATTGTATTAATCTGTGAGAAACATTTTCAGAAGTAAAGACTAAAGCAGTTAGGAGCAAGTGGTGTAAATATAATGGTGAATGCACATTTTTGTGGAGATTGGCAAGAAAAAATTAACTGGTAAATAAAATATGCCTTATAAAAAGCAAAATGAAAGACTATACGTGTATTGTGGAGTGGAAGAAATAATAGAACATCCGTCCATCCTCAACCCCTTTTCCCATTTTGCACATGGGGTCGGGGTGTCACTTCAGCAGTGACAATCATCTTGAGCCAAGGTTTTCACCACCAGGTGGCTAGCCCAGCACAGTATTTCACTCATACGACTCACATGCACACACACTCACATCTACAGCCAATTTAGAGTGTCCAATCCACCTACTACATGTCTTTGGAATGTGGGAGGAAATGAGGAAATGGGAGCACCAGAAGGAAACCCACATGACCTCAGGAAGAACGTGCAGATTCTGCACAGAAGGCATCCCAGCCAAAAATCGGATGGGGAAATCTTTTATTAAAATGTGAGTTAAACAGTTGTGAAATAAATTATCCCCAGGATTCACTAATCCTCCATGTAAGACTAGATTAGTCTTACATGGAAATGCCAGTCTAAGAGTAAGATGGCAGTGCGCCATGCATATTAATGAGGGTGCGCTGCCTCAACTCTAAAGCTAACAAGGAGCGTGCCCGAGTGCAGGGGGCGTGTCGGACTGCCGAGCAGTCTAAAAATCCACTCCCCTGCAAGTCTCTCAATTGGGAAATGTCAACTTACATGAGCAAGTCTGCTCAAATGTGTACATACCCAACACTAGGTTCATAGGTTAGTACTAAGCTAACTGCCCTTGCGAGCCATTTTAAGCCTAGCCAATTATCCCTTGTGAGACTCAAACCCTGCACCTTGTGTTTGTAAGGCAAACACCTTAGCCATTAAGCCACCCTCCCAACACTCTCTCATATTCTAAACCTCTGTACAATTATAAACTGTAAAACTTTTATTCTTTTTTTTTTATTCCCGATATAGCTGCCCGTATTTGCATGGGTTTGCCTATTGCTTAGCTACAGTTAGCAGTTTCGACATCGAAGAGGATAATAAGAAACTTATATGCAAATTCAGCAAAATAGCGATAGCATAGTGGTTGAGCCTTTGCACAAAGTAGAGGCATTCCCGGTTCAAGTCCCACTGCTCCCCTTTATATTTTCTGTTGGAAATCTGTATATAAAAATAATTCCTGACATTTATCATTCAAATTTTAGTAAAAAGCATTGAAATGGCCTATGTAGTAGTGAACGAATTATATATATATATATATATATATATATATATATGAGAAGGTGAAATGGTTATGCATACTGATGGATGCATAAGTAACATATCTTAAGCAATGTGAAGCACTGCTAAGCAAAGTTTACCAGTATTAAGCATATTTGAATGTAATTGCTCATTGCATTAACTAGCGCAATGGTTTTGCACGTAGCTGCTCATCGCGCCAACTAGCGCAAGCTGTTTGTGTGGAGTTGCGCTCCGTGATAACCAGCACAAGGTTGGGCAATGAGCAATGTAGAGCAACGCTGAGCAATGTAGAGCAACGTCGGGCAAAGTTGAGCAAAGTCGGTAAAACACAGCCACACCTCCTAGCTGGTCTGGCCAGTAGTAAAATAAAAAGCAATGACAGGCCTTAAACCCGGGATACTGTGCACCATAATCACAGTACTGAACCACTAAGCCATAACAGCTTTTCATAAGCATGCACTTTCAACACACACATACATATCAATGGAAGTTTACCCATTTCTAAGCAGGTGTGCCTTCAGCAAAGTTTTTTCAAAACTGGCCAATCACAAATAAGTGCGGGAAATGATGCATATTTAAGCTCCATAGGTGGGAATACTTGCCATAACTGGTTGTAGCTCCCATCTGCAGGCAGCAATAGCCGGTGCTGGAGAGGGCACTCATTTTCAAGTGCAACATTGGGGCATTGAGGAGTCAAAAGTAATGGTTTGGCTCCTTGTCCATAATCATGAGGATAGACTCCTGCTGGGCCAGTACCAGGGCACCCAAAACAAAGCAGAAGCCTGGGACCATCTAGCTCATGAACTCACCAGTGCCACAGGTGTCCCTCGGACTGGTGAGCAGGTCAGACACCACCACGCAGACCTGAAGAAATGCAAGGTAGATCAAATGGACCAGTGGACCCAGGAGGCCCGTGGGATGGAAAATGCCCCACTACTGAGTAAGTATCCATGGAATTAAGTATGTAAGAATTGCTATTCTAGTGTATACTATGGATAGGTATGTCTCAATATCACTTAATTTACTTCACAGCTGCAGGTGTCTGTGCTGCGAATCAGCAAGCCTATGCAGATAGCCTGCTAAGGCTGCGCCACCAGGCAGGTTAGTAATTATTCTGCTTGTACTGTTATGTAAAATAAATGAGAGAGCCTAAAAAAAGTGTTTTAACACAATAAATAAAGGTATAATAATTATCTAATAATTATTCTGCATGTACTGTTATATAAAATAAATGAGAGAACCTCTAGAAATTTGTTTTAAGTCTTTAATAAAGGTATAATTCCTGGAGTGTGTCTGTGTCATTTTCTTTGATATATTGTTGTACTTTTGCATTATATAAATAGTACTATTGTATTAAGTGCTGTTAACACACAGTTGGGTAGGCCCATATAAAGTGGATGAAGGGAGTGCCAATAGCTTTTAAGCATATTTACAGTCCTCAACTGTTGGTTCATGCCCAGCATGTACAGGTTAATCTGGCACATGAGTAGCTTGGTATTGTGCTCCCCAGAAATGTCATTGTGCTGGCAGAAATGGAGGGAGCTGTTAACATATAACTGATAATTTCACCTAAACATATCTGGATAAGTATAGGAAAGTAGAGCTGTCAGTGTACCATCTCAGCAGTAGTGTGTCTGAGCAACTCACAAAATATGTAGCAGTAACATCTGCATCCCGGACAGTTTATATGTCAGATACAGCCCATGTATATAAAGATCTAGCAAAACCCATTTCACAGTTTAAGGACAATTGGGTAGTGTAATAATACATGTAGGGGACATATAACTGCAGTTAATAGGAATGTAGTGTAAACTAGAAGGATATATAAGTTGTTAATGGAGCTATCATTTTCCACCCTACTGTATGTGCATAAAAAATGCAATTCCACACCTCAATGGGTATGTCTAATCTCAAAACATTTGTTGGGACATATGTCCTGTTGTTTTATAAATATCGGCATTTATTTTGATGCATGTGCCCTGTTCAAATACCACAATATTGGTCTCCTGTTGCCATCAATTAAACCTGCATGCTGTTGTAATGTCCACTGTTGTTCTATATATGCATGTGTCATGCTTGCTGTTCAACTGTTGGAACTCTGGTGTGTTGGGTTAATGGGAATACTTCTGCATGCTGTTATAACTAATTGGGAATGCTGTTGACTGTTACTAACCCATATTTTCATTAAATCCTCCTAAACATAGAACATATGGGAATTCCGGTCCCAGTGGACCCACCTGTCCCACTTCAGCTGGTGATGGCACCTGGCACCAGCAGGTCCGGTGCCCAGCCTGGGACCTCCTCCTCCAATGGCCCTGTGTCAACTTCGGGTGGAAGCACTGCAGGAGATGGGAATCGTCCCCCATGCATGCGTGGGTGGAGGAGGGCCACCTATCACCCTCCGAATGGTCTAGGCTGTGGTGCATGGGGAGATCGAGCGTTCTGTCACTGATCCTCTATGCCAGCTTGAGGCACAAGTGGCGCGACTCATGGGTGAGCCTGCCCCTCCTACACAGCCCCCAGCACAGCCACCCTGTGGGCTGTGAAGGTGCAGTGGTGACTTCTCATGGGTGGGGATCTCACTTCCACTGTTGCCATCTGTGGGCTCATGGGCTTGCGATTTCCAAACATCCTTCCCTACCAATGATGTTCACCCACCACGTGTCATATTCCACCCCTGTATGCATCTTGTCTGTTTACCTCCACAGCCTACCTCCCCAAATATACCTACTTCCCCTACCCCACATTCCACTCTCACCTGAAAAAAAAGGGCAATCTGCTCCCCAAAAAAAATTACGCCCCATACATAGCTGCCCATTTTGAGCACATGTCCACTGGACACATAAACCGATATTTAATTGGCAGTACAACATACTTTGTTGTCCTCACCCCTCTCATAGGGGTTGAAGGTTTCATATTTCCCTCCAAATTTATTGCATATGCACAGCTGTTGCAGTTAAAGAAATGGGCAGTTATGGACCTTCCCTACACCCGTCCTGCACATCCCAAGCTGTTTTCCCTACAGTCTTTCCCTCTTTGTGCCCCTTTTTCACCACTTTCCTATCTCCCCATTTTCTTTTCTTTCAAAGAAATGAGCACGGGGGTTAGTGGGAGTAAGCACTAATAAGCAGTAGTTAACGGGTTTGCACGAGTGTGCGCCTGTGTGCACTAGTGTGCGCTTAGCTAAGCATTGCTAAGCATCACGCAAACCCACGCAAACCCGCTTACAACTGCTTAAAAGTGCCTTAGTCACTCTGTATGTCAGGGCCCTTGTTCTGTTCAGCAGCAAAATAAAACATCTCTGTCAGTCTCGAAACTCGGACCTTGTACACACTAGACTGCATGAAATACCACTAAACCACAGTAGACATACAATAAGTTGGTGCTGAAATAAATATATCATGCATCAGAATGAGTGAATGTAAAGTAAAAATAGGAATGCCATAACACAAATCTTGTTCTGTGGATCTTTACCAGCAGTTGTTGTGGAATTGCATTACATGACTGTGATAAGAAAACCAGCCATTCTAGCAGGAAATAATGTTACAGCAGCACTTTACAACCCCCACACAGTGGACAAACACTGGCATATCTGATTAGGGCAGAGGCCATACTTCCCAACTGTGACTAATTTTCAGGGATGTCCCTGATTTTGAAACAAATTTTAGCTGTGTCCCTCTGAATCCCTCTGAAAAGTACTGATGTTAGGCAGAAAGGTGGGGAATTACTCTTAATGAATAATGACAATAAGTAAGAGTTAGACACTGCTTGTACTTCAGAAAAGGTGTATTAATCCATATGCTCTGGTTCTTTCAAAGTCTCAACTTAATGTCTCTAATATTTTAAAGGTGTACCTCACTTTTACCTATTTTTCCCTGAGTCTGTTCAAATATGTACCTGAGTGTTTGAGAGGCCTGGCAGAGGCAGAAACACACAGGCATATCAGCTTTTCTGCTGTTACACACTGTGCAAATGGCTTTGGAAGGAGTTCCAGAAGCATACCCTTATGTAGGAGTACAACACTGAAATACCAAAGGATGAAGCCTTGTACTGGTAGCAACCAACTGTGACAATGCCATTGTTCCAGTGCTGAAAAGACCGGTGTGGTGCACAGACAAAGAATAACAGGCTAACTTCTGGCTACCATCTGGATAGGTCTATATTTGGGAGCTACGCAGAGAGACTACTTGCCTTGATAAACTAACAGGAACACAGCAACCCTTTAAGTCCATCAAGATAAAATTCACACAATAATACATAATGCTCTCTGTAATTCTGCACCCCTACCCAAATGTACAATATACCTGTGTGTTCAGGGTCTACCAAGGATGTAGGTAGGCATACTCAGTACTGAAAGTTGTCCAGTTTTCTTGAGCAGCCTGTGCTAATGTCAACACTAAAAAAGCACAAACTGTTCAGAAGTGAGTAAATTAATATTCACAGTATAGCAGTTCACAAACAGTTAATGTGCCAAAAGAATACATCTCAATAACTACTTTTGTATGGCAGTTAATTGTATAATTAGTAAATAAAGTACATACTCCCATGTATCTTGTGTTAGTATTTGGAGGGGTGAGTACAATTCTGCACTGAAAAGTGGGTACTAGAAGCAGCAACATTCAGGTCTGAGTACAACATTCAAATCACTGGCTACACCCCTGGCTTCAGATATAAGAACTCTACCAATCTTCTGACCTAAACAATGATGTCCACAGCAAACAAGCATTATCCCCATTCTGGAAAGCTGAATGGGCTATGCCTACCTGAGTTAGCAATTTATAGCATTGGGTTGCTATGACAGTGATTACTGCAATTACCACACAGCAGGCTGCATGCAATTAACAAATGGTGGCCACCAATTGGTGCAGAGGCCATCACATGCACATGTGCAAATACCTATGAAAGCAGGGTGTAATTGCTGCCCACAAACTCACTCACTCTATTGCAGAGACTGAGAGAGAGAGAGAGAGAGAGACAGAGAGACAGTGAAAAGCAAAAGGAAAACGGAAAATAAATAATACCAACTCATACAAAGGAAAGGTATGTAACAGATATGTATTTACTGGCATGTGGTAAATGTTTTTGAAGAGTACTCTACATAATGTGAACCATTCATATGTGGCAGCAGTATGTGTCTATGCACAGATGTCCTGCTTAACTACTGCCATGGACAATTCAGTGTGTAGCTGTGTGCAGTGGGACATAACTGTGAAATATGTAGCTCAGCATTAAATGTCAAACATCTGATCCATGTTATCTGTGTTCTGTACAGTAGTGTGGACAATGGCTGTTTGGGGGATTAGCGCAAACATTTATATAAACATGGTTGTGACAGAGTAACACATGCATGATAGTCATATTAAAGTTTAGCTTAGCATTGGCAACTGCTGTACCAGGCTAGTATGCTAATCTAGCATTTGTAGCTATATATACCCCTCTAATGTTACTGTGTGTACATATGTGACACCTGTTCATGCTGCAGCAAGGCCCAATAGTTCAGCTGTGAGGTCCAGGTACTTACAACAGTGTGGACCTTGTGTGTGTATGGCACACACATACGGATATATATATATATATATATATATATATATATATATATATATATATATATATAGTTGTCATATATTATTAACATCTGCATATGTGCATAGAGCAAGGGACATATTGCAACTGTTTGTGAAGGGTGGACATATATATGTTGGTGAAGGTTGTTATGTGTATATTTGTATGTAGGTTTTAGTGTGTGACAAACAAGACAGCATACAGTGCTGGTATATGACATGTGGTGGTTAAACACTGTGTGTGTTTATTTCAGTTTGCAATGTTGCAGCCAGTGAGGCCTGCTAAAGCTACCTGGGCTGAGAACACTTTCAATGTATTTCTCACAAGACTGTGCAATATTATTACATTACTGTATCCCTCACATCCTTTGTATAATTGATATTCCCATCAAGAAAGGTGGACTGTATATGTGCCTATATGTATATGTATACCAATGGATGTGTATATGTATGTATATACATATATATATATATATAGAGAGAGAGAGAGAGAGAGTCATATATAGTCATACACACCCACATCTACTTGTTGAAATAGATTCTATGTAAAGTAAAGAGTGTGATGGTCAATGTGTTGGTGAATGTGTCAAAGATGTGTATTTGTGGGGTAGCTTAGTGGGAAATTGTTTCTGTCATGGTATTATGTGTCCTTGCTTTGGTCCCAGCAAAAGCCATGTATGCTGTTGCTAGGCAGATAAAGCACTATGGCATGCAGTCTGATGTAGTCCCTTTGTGTTAACTGGGGTGTGTCATTGGAGGCTAAAGCACTACATGTATGCTTATTGATTGGTACTGATGTTGAATACAAATCCTGTATGAACTGTAGTACTACTTGAAGCTGTAGGCCTAAACAGCAAAGTATGCTGTATGTCCACATTGCTTGGAAACACTGTTTTGTGTGGTCCCTGCAGTCCTCACAGATTACATTCCTCAGGCTTAAGGTTTTGTAAGTACTGACACACAGTACTGTATGGTACACATGTAAAGCTTATCTGGGTTGCCATACATTTATGTCTTGTAATTATGCTTGATGTGTTTGTGGGTATGCCTGTAACATGTCCTCTGTTATATGTGTGTTACAAGATATAACTGTGTATCTATCAACATTTATAGTTTACTACAGCAATATGCCACCTATATTTACAATTGTGCACATATTTTGGCCATGGGTTTACCATCAACAAGTTGTGTGGTATAATGGTAATACTATAACTGGACTTCACAAACATTGTGATGGATGACATATTTCTTTATGCATCTGCTTGATCTATACCTTCTGTGGCTAGGTGGTGCATTGTATCACATACAGTCTGCCATGTACTGTTGTATAGTCTTATATAGTGATTTTATTTTGTTGCTGGGCAGAGCATGGTTTCTTATATAGAGCGTGCCAGGCACTTTCAAACAGTTATGGGGTGAGCACTGATAAGTGGTATTGACAGTGTTTAATCTCAGTCAGCTAATAGGTTGCTATATATGACAGTTCAGTGATATCTGTACTGTATAATGTTAAGTGTGCCATATGACTTGCTCAGACATATTTTTTCTTTGTCTTCCAGGGATCATGGCCCACCATCGTAATCCTAGCTAAAGTAGTGCTGAGGATGACATTATTACCAGCTGTCTGATTCAGCACTACAGCCTACTATTCTCGAGAACCAGCCAAGACCAGCATGAGCATACTGCACTGTGGCAAGATGTTGTCCAGAGGGTAAATGACATAGGCATGCATAACCGGACATATGAGCAGGTACGCCATCACTGCAGTGATTTACTTAGACATGTCCGGCAGCGTGCTTCTGATGTCCATAGACAACAGCTTGCAACAGGTGGTGGGGTTAACATCAACCCACCTCACCAGAGTGGAGGAGCTGCTCCTGAGCCTGGTGGCACCTGCCCAACAACAATAACAGCAGACATTTACCTTGATGGAGGTTGGAGCCACCCAGCAAGAACACATGGAGCGTGCAGGTAACATGGCATATCTGTAGACTACTGTTACCTCTATTGGTAGATCATGCATATGTGAGATGTGTACTCTGTAGTTAGAAGATGTGGAGCCTGTTGTTATCAATACTGATCATTTGGAACATAATCTGTAGGCCTGTGAATGTAAACTGTTGTACTACTGTAAGATTGCAAACCCACAGTAGCAATGCCACAGTTGTCGCCACTGACAAACTGTTTCATATCCATGTAGGTCCCTCTGATGTGACAGCAAGGCAGCTGACACATGCTGGTGAGTGCGTTCTACATTTATTATTGCAAATAAAAAGTGCATATCATAGTTAAGGTGTAGGCCATGTACACATTCAACACACCTACGCATAATGCATGCTGTGCATGTTTGCTGTAAGACTACGCACATCTCAGTAATGTGATTAGCTGCCTCAAACACACGCAATACACAGACCATCTCAAACAAATGTGGCTACACTGTAGTGACCATTGGATAGGCAGAGTCGATACGCATGCTCACAACATACACAACTATGTCATACATAGAACATGTTAACATGCTACACATGAAGTATTCACAAACCCTCTGTAAAGTCATACTTCAGTATCCCAAATGTCATCCACACAGCACACATAATATACCTGAGGGGTAGAGGCCTATCATGGGGCAGTGAAACACTCTGCAACACACAGCACATTCATGTTAGGCAATGCTCCTTATTGACCTCCTTACAAACTCATGTAACAACTGGCTGCGAAATGGTGAATGTAGCCATGGTAGTGCAGTTCTGGTACAGCATGATAAGTGCTGGTTTGGGACACATTTGTAGCCTTGAGTGACCACATGATGTTTCATGATGATGGCTTATGGTACTACACCCCATCCAGTTATTGTAACCACAGTACTACACATAGCTTTCATTGCTATACACCTCAATGTTGTGTGTGTGCAAACATATGCACCTATAAACAATATGCATACCAACCACCATTTGCACAACTGACACATATATGTCTTGTAATGCTATTGAGTGGCTAGGTCATATGGCACACATTGGGTATGTGTGATGTTTAAATATGCAGTTGTGTTTTAGCATGCCATGTCATGGATGACACTGGCATGTCCACAATATGTTCTACATTCACCATAACTGCTGTACATTGGCTATGTGGACCAATGGTATTCCATCAGTTATACATGCACCACTGATCTTGTATGTATACACATCATGCATGAGCTAAAACTGTGTCCACAATTATTTGCTAAAGACACAGAGGCTCTAATCAGAATTGGATATCTATGTGACACACAGATACACATCCAGCCATAGTATGTATACATGTGAGTGATGGTGCACAGTACATTAAAGAGTTTTTAATACTTGCACAGCAATGTTGTGTCCATGTATACATTGCGTTCCAGGGAAAGGCCAATGAACGAACGACAAAACACATGCATCAAAGCCATGTATACTGTTAGTAACAAGGACTGTCTAAACTCGCACTGCATGCTGTTGAGCAACACATGTCCTGCATGCTGACATGTGTGATATGACTGTTTGGCTTGTGATACTGTAACCCACTATCAACTGCTATTGAGTATGTTCTGAGATTGCTGGTGGTGTGTGTGTGTGTGTGTGTGTGTGTGTGTGTGTGTGTGTGTGTGTGTGTGTGTGTGTCTGATTTAGTGAGGAGTGTATTTGTGTGCATGTGTGCATGTGTTCATGTGTGCATGCGTTCATGTGTGCATGTGTGCATGTGTGCATGTGTTCATGTGTTCTGACATCCTGTACAGGTCTTAAAGTGTGTTTCCTGTTTTACTCTCACAGGTGCTGAGGTTGGGCTGGTTCAGTGCAGCAGGGAACCTGATGTCACTGACACAAATAGTGATAATGAGGATTGGTGTGTTGAGGCACAGGCATGTTTGTCAGGGTCTGTTGTTGGCCCACAAATTGACAGTACACAAGTCTCCACCCCATCCATGCACACAGTCATACTGCCTGTACATCCATCATCACCAATGCCCTTAGCAGAGGGACAGTGTACAGTCGGCAATGGCCAGGACAGTGTGGTATCTATGGCACATGCATCAGGACACAGCAGCCATAGCCAGATGTCTGGAATGGTACCAGATAGGCAGATGTCCAGGGGTTCTCATCAGAGCACTGCTGATCATCATGCCCCTGGCAGACGTGCCACAACTCTTACAACCACATGCATGTACCAGGCTGTCATGGAGGCCCAGGCACATATGGAGCAGTACACCAGACAGGGACTAAGAGCACAGAGGGCTCATAACACCTCTTTAAATTACAGTATCCGTGACCTAGCAGGTGCCATCCGTAATTACACTGAGGTCATTGATTGATAGACGTTGGGGTGAGACATTACATGTCCTCCACAATGTCATGTCCATGTGTCAGGACAGTGCAGGACAGGTGAGATGTCAACGTGGATGTATGCCAGCAACATCATCAGCTGGCAGTCACCGTGGACATCCATCAAGTCATAGCCACTCCCATAGTGCCAGTACCAGCCCCAGCAATGTTGGGGATGGGCTGTCCATAGACCATCATAGAAGACCATGTGCATGTGGCTCTGGCCAGTCCCAGCAGGGACCTGGATCCAGTGTACATATGTCAACCTCTGAGGATAGTAACCAGTCTAGATTAGTACCTGATACTGTCTGTAGCACCCCTACCATGCACAGGTCCTGTATCCGTGGCCAGAGATGGTGATATGTAAAGCTTGCCAGATACAATCTGTAGCTGTCCCACAAATCCCCGTATATGGCAGCCACATGGTGGAACTGTGTGCATGCAGACACACACACATAAACCAGACACTTAGGGCAAACACATACCCACACACATTACATCCACATTGGCCCATAACAGTACTCTTCGCCCTCACACGCACACACTCACACACACATGTCTATTGTATGGCTCAGTGTAGGCCTCTGGCAAACCAACAACACACCCTGTGCATATGATGAAACCTGTGCCACCTCCTGTCATCTGTAACATTGATGCAGGAACAGGCTAACATGGTGCTGATGCACAGGGTGACTTTATAACAGAATAGCAATGTTAGCATGTTGTCAGCAGTAAAGTGTAATGATATCCTTGAAGGTGTAGCTGAGCAGGCATGATGCATTAAAGCTATAATTATAAATGTATTATTGTTTACACCAGTGTTTATTCCAATTGTTTATTGTCTGCCCATGTGCCACTTGGCTGATGTGTGTAGTTTTGTCGGCATGTGTTAGAGAGTGGACAGTAAGTGTGAGATGTGTGCAGCACAGATTTGCAGGTGTACATTTGTGAACATGGTTGAGGTGCACTGTCTGCATGTACGTGCATACTGGACACATGGGCAGGGTGACATGCCCTGTATTAGACAGTGTTAACACTCCAAAGTTTCTATTGGTGGCCAGTATGCATTGTACTACACACATTTTGGAACTTGAGTACATGTGTGTGTATGACACGGTTTGACACTGTGCTGTGGGTGATACTGTTACTATCTGTCATTAGTTTGCATTCTGGTAGTATACATAACCTCAACAGCCTGACCATAAACAATTGTTAGATGATGTCTTGACAACTGACACACAGATGTAGGACACACAGTAACATTTGCAGCCTTCAAGTATGATTCTATGCCAGTAACCAGTGGTATTCACCTGCAGTCAGTCCTGGGACCATTCTTGTTTGGCATATAGCTTTCTTAGGTACAAGCAAATACAGTAGGGAAATGTATGGACACGTTTGGCAATGCATACTGTGGGCTATAATGCATTCTCCAGATGACACACACATCCTGCAAAAGGGTATCATACAGACAGATATGTGGTGTCAAACCCATGCTGTAAAGCTATAAGACAAATAAAGCATAGTCATCCACTTTTACAAAACATAGTATCCCCAGAGTACCACATAGGTAGTATCCCCGAAAATGTTGAACAGGTACCGATGTATATATAGAGCCATGTGCTATATGATCTCAACAACTCAGTTGGTTTGAACTACAAAACCAACTACAATACAATCAACTGCTGATTGCACAAAAAATTCTGCACCACTCCACCAACACACCTATCCTCTCTAATCTGATCTCCCCATACAAAAATCTTACAACACTACGCTCAGCTAATAAGTTACACATTGCCAACAATATATCTAATAACAAAGCAGGATAATAACAAAGCAGGAAATTCACTCTTTTCCAATGTTGTTGGTAGAATCTGGAATAAGCTTCCAAATACACTCACTTCTCTCTCATCTACACAACTCTTTAAGAAATACCTCAGACATTACCTAAAAAGACAATGGCTTTGTCCCTGCTCAAAGCCTGATTGAAAAACACTCTTCACTTTTTCTCCTCCCCTCCTCTCATGCTTTATAACAAATACCCCACCTTGAGAGTCATTGACTATCAACTACTAACCCCTTCTTACCTGCATTATTGTCCTTCCTAGTCTCTATTTTTCTTTCTCTTACTTAGTGGTTTTCATTTTTTCTCTCAAATGAATGTTGATGCTTAATTACTATGTTTAACTGTTGCCTGATTGTATTTGTAACCCCTCTATTGAATTAAGACATGTTTATCTCCAAAATCTACTCTAATGTCTCTGTACAGTATTCACAAAATGTACTTTCTTTACATGTTATGCTGTATAATTTAAGCTAGTCATTTTTTTTCTAAGTTTTTAATGCCTTAATGTATTTGTGCGTGGAGCTTTTCTCCCCGGGCCTGTGCTGAAAATGGATATGTGTCCAGCTAGACTAGCCCGGTCAACAAATATAAAATAAAATAAATAAATAAATCTCTCCTTTGATAATCACATTTCCAAAAAGTTTTGGAAATCCCTCTGTGGATCACATAAGCAATAAGGGGTCTGCGTGCATATCTACAAAGGTTGTTGCACACCTATAATAAATAGCCATCTTTGACAGACTTTGCTGCTTTTGAACAGGTTTCAAATATACCTCAGGCATAAACCCTCACTCACACTATTCAATAGAAACCGTAATAAGTGTATGTGAAACGGATGACGTAGGCCAGGGATCACTGCAGTGGCTAGGCTTGTCACAAGCATACAGATGTGACCTAAGGTCTGGAAAGCGGCAGCACACTCTGGCAAAGATAACAGATGTGTTCATGGAGAAAGCAGGGTTCCCACCTATGAAATAATTGAAGTCACATGTATGTATATGTATTTGCCACACAGCTACCTGACATGTGTAATGCACATACTGGTGTCCTTGTGATATGTCCTACAGTAGTAAAAGCAAAACCCACCTCACACTGACCAATAGTGTCAAACATGTGGATCACACGCACACACAGTCACCAAATGCAAGATTCAAACCCCTACTTAATGACTTTATAATACTAGAAGAGTAAGCTTTAATATGACACGCTATACACATTACTGGGAATTCTCTATTCCACAGGTATATTTGTAGGATGGTGACATCTACAGACTTGACAAAGATGAGTATACCACTTTTAAGGTGTTTCAGTAGTCTTCAAAAATGTTGCTCTTCTCCAAGAAGAAACACACACTCTCATGCAGTTGGCAAGTGCAGAATTCAAACCCCTATGTAACTAGTTTATGATACAAGAAAAGTATGCATGAACACAACATGCTATACACATTACTAGGAGCTCTCTATTCCACAGGTATATTTGTAGGATGGTGACATCATCAGACTTGACAAAGATGAGTATACCACTTTTAAGGTGTTTCAGTAGTCTTCAAAAATGTTGCTTCTCTCCACGGAGACACACACACT
This sequence comes from Protopterus annectens, assembly GCF_019279795.1. NCBI lineage: Eukaryota > Metazoa > Chordata > Ceratodontiformes > Protopteridae > Protopterus > Protopterus annectens. The sequence continues at coordinate 871,064,837 of NC_056726.1, forward strand.
TGCGTACAGTTGGCAAGTGCAGAATTCAAACCCCTACTTAATTACTTTATGATATTAGAGAAGTATGCATTAACACAAAGCGCTATACACATTTCTGGGAGCTTTCTATTCCACAGGTAGGGTGGTGACATCATCAGACTTGACAAAGATGAGTATACCACTTTTAAGGTGTGTCAGTAGTCTTCAAAAAGGTTACTCCACTCCAAAGAGACACACACACTCTCATACAGTTGGCAAGTGCAGGATTTAAACGTCTCCCTACCTACTTTTTGATACTAGAGGAGTACACATTAACATGACATGCTATGCACAGTACTGGTAGCTTTCCATTCCACAGGTATATTTGCAGGATGGTGACATCATCAGACTTGACAAAGATGAGTATACCACTTTTAAGGTGTGTCAGTAGTCTTCAAAAAGATTGCTTCTCTCCAAAGAGACACACACAGTCTCATACAGTTGTTAAGTGCAGGATTCAAATCCCTACCTACTTACTTTTTGATACTAGAGGAGTATACATTAACATGACATGCTATGCACATTACTGGGAGTGTTCCATTCCACAGGTTTATTTGTAGGATGTTGACATCATCAGACTTGACAAAGATGAGTATACCACTTTTAAGATGTTTCAGTAGTCTTTAAAAAGGTTGCTCCTCTCCAAAGAGACACACACACACTCATATACAGTTGGCAAGTAGAGACTTCAAACCTCTACCTAACTACTTTATGATAGCAAAGGAATACACATTAACACAACATGCTATACACATGACTAGGAGATCTTCTTTCCACAAGTTTATTTGTAGGATGGTGACATCATCAGACTTGACAAAGATAAGTATACCACTTTTAAGGTGTGTTAGTAGTCTCCAAAAAGGTAGCTCCTCTCTAAGGAGACAAACACTCTCATAAAGTTGTCAAGTGCAGGATTCAAACCTCTACCTAAATACATTATGACAGTATGCATTTACACAACATGCTATACATGTTACTAGGAACTGTGCTTTCCACAGGTATATTTGTAGGATGGTTACATCATCAGACTAGACATAGTGGATTACATTAGGTGACATTAGGTGGGCTACATAGAAGGAATTTTTAAACACTTTGGCAATGTGATCATCAAAGGAGAGTTTACTATCTACCTGGGTGCCCAGGTCCATAATTACATTCTCCATACATACTGGATTACCACCTATGTGGTAATTTGTGTGCACTTTTTTTTCTCCAAAGGAGATGACTATGGATTTTTTGGCATTCTGCTTGAGGGCATTGTTTTGACAGCAGGTATCTGTCTCTGTAAGACCCTTCTGGAGGATGTCTGTGTCAGCCATAGAGTCGATTATGGACCACAGTTAGCAGTCATCTGCAAACTTGTTCAGCCTTACTCCTCCAATGCTTGCCTGTACCTCTGAGCAGTATCTACTGAATAGGTGGGGTCCCAGGACCAAGACCTGTGGGATGCCATTTGTGACTGGTTTAGAGTTGGACATGGCACCCGCAACTCTGAACATGTGTGTTTGATCTGTGAGCCAGTTGGCCACCCATCCTGTGACATAGGTGCTAATGTTCATGCTGGTAAGCTTGTCCATGATGCCAGAGTGGGGAATGGTGTCAAAGGCCTTAGTGAGGTCCAGGTGGGCTGTGTGGACTACATTCACCTCCATCTGTGTCCTTGGTAACTGTTTCAAAGAAGTCAACTAGGTTTAGGAGGCAGGATCTGCCTTTAACAAAGCCAAGTTGGGTAGAGTCCAGTGTCTGGAGGTTCCCAATGTCTCTGTTTATGGGTTCCATGATAATTTGCTCCATAGCTTTGCAAACCAGGCTGAGTAGGCCTATAGGGCAATAGTTTCCAGGTTCTGTTGTGGCACCACCTTTGTGGAGCTGGATGACTGTTGCTGTATGCCATTCTTTGGGTACATAGCCTGTGGTAAGGTTGAGTCTGGACAGTGAATGTAGGTGAGGGTGTAGTTCCTTTAGGGGCTGGTGTAAGACGCAGCCTGGGACACCATCCAGTCCCATTGATGCTGTGTTCTTAGCTTTGGAGAGGGCTGTTTTTACCTGCATGTCCATGAGGTCTGGGGCTCTGCATTCTTCTGGGATGGACACAGGCCCTTTTGGGGGTGATGGGGGGGCTGCACTGAACTTGTCCACCAGGATGTGGGCAATGTAAGTTGGTTCAGTGTATTTTTTGTCATTTTGCAGTAGCTGACAGCATATTTGAGAGTTGCCACCTAAATGTTTGGTATAGCTAACGAAGGCTTTGTGGTTGTTATTCTTACATTCCTTGGCAATTTGTCTTTAGAAACTGGCCTTGGATTATTTTATGAGCGATCATTGTTTCTTCCTAATAATGATCAGTGATGCCTTTCCTTTTGTGAAGTTTGCTCTATCATGTGTTCATTTCCTCCTTCTGTTGTATAGCTTATTTATGGGCAATGACCACCAGATTGGTTTCTTATTTTTGGAGGAGTGCGTCTTAGTTTTATTTGTGATGTTTTGATCCATGCATCACTGTAGATGCTCATAGAATGCACTTGTAAATGATTCTGCAGATTGTATAGCATTATCCTATAGCAAGGGGGTTTTGGAACTTTCCACTTTGGTCTTGAGAAGTGTGCAGTTTGCTTTTGAAAATTTCTTCACAGTGGTTTCCTTGACTGGGGGGGGGAGGGGGAGTGGAATGTGGATGTCCAGTTTGATTACTTTATGATCTGATATTACCAGCGAGGAGTTTATCTCTGTTGTGGAACACTGGTACCCCATGTTGGTGATGATCAGGTCCAGTATGTTGTCAACTCTAGTGGGTGTGGTGACCAGCTGTTCCAGGGCATTTGAGTTTTTAAACTCTAGGAAGCATTGGGCAAAGGACGTTGTACATGAGTAATTCTCCCAGTCAATGTTTGGTAGTTGTAATCTCCTCATATAATGGTGTTTGGTAGGACCTTTATATTTTCCACTGCTCTCAGGAATACTGAGTAAGGTTCCTGAGACAAGGTAGATGATCTATAGCAGGCTACAATCTGATAAGCAGCTTTGCCCAATGTTAGTTGCACTTGCATGGTCTCCAAGGCCTCATGCTGTGCCACTAACCTGAAGGTGTGGGTATCCATAAGGTAAATGGATACACCCCTTCCTTTTGTATTTCACTCTGGGTTTTGGGGCCGAAGATCAGAGGGATTGTGAGTGTTTTACGTGGAGCATGTCCAACAGCTCTGTGTTTGACATAGCTTTGCATGTTAGGCAGAGATCACCTCTGAGTAGGCGATATGCGAGAGAGTACAGCTGGATTATTTTGAGACGGTCTGTGCATGGCATGTATTTCAGGCCAGTAATGTTCTTTATGAGGTATTTCTGCAGGCTTTCCAGTTGTTGTAGATGTCTTGTGAGGTACAGAGCAAAAGGGGCATTGTACTCTATTATGGATCTAGTGAGTGATGAGTAGAGGGGAACAATGTCCTCTTCTATTCTGCATGAGACACCTTTTGTGATGAGGTGTGCCATGTAGAAGGATTTACTGACTACTGTGGGGATGTGATTATCACAGGTGTGTCCACTGTCCACCTGTGACCCAAGGTCTCTTATCACACTTTCAGTGTTAAGTATACTACCGCCTATGTTGTAGCTCATGGATACAGAGTTTTTACCAAAGGGGATGACAACGCACTTTTTGGCATTGAGCTTGAGGCCATGGCTTTGACACCAGGCATCTGTCTCAGTGAGGCCCTTTTGTAGGATGTCCACATTTTTAGTAGTTTCAATTATGGCTCCTAGTTTGCAGTCATCTGGAAACTTCATTAGCCACAGACCTTCTATGTTAAAGTTTACTTCAGGGAAGTAGATACCAAACAGGACAGGACCCAGGACTGAACCCTGTGGTACTGCACTTGTCACTGGTCCAAAGTTGTACTTGGAGTCTGCTACTTTCACAGTGTGTGTTCTGTCAGTGAGCCAGTTGGCAACCCATCTTGTGACATAGCAATTTATACCTAGTTTAGTGGGTTTATCAATAATTCCAGAGTGGGGCATGGTGTTGAAAGCTGTGGCAAGATCTACATAGGCTGTGTGAACCACCTTACCCTTGTCTACGGTTCTGGAGACTGCTTCAGTAATGTCTATCAGGTTTAGGAGACATGATCTGCATTTTACAAGTCCAACATGGTTGTGGTCCAGAGTTTGGAGATTACCAATGTCTTTTTTTATAAGTTATATGATGATACATTCCATGGCCTTGCAGGTCAGGCTCATCAGGCTAATGGGGTGCTAGTTCCTGGGGTCCGTGGTGTCTCCACCCTTGTGTAGTGGGATAACTGTCGCTGTGTGCCATTCAGCAGGCACAAAGCCTGAGGTGAGACTATGACTGAACATGGTACATCGGTGTGGTGCCTGTTCATTCTGTAGTTTGTGTAGAACACAGCCTGGGAAGTTATTTGGTCCCATGAATGCTGTGTTCCTGGCTTTGGAGAGTGTTTTTTACCTGTACAGCCGTGATGACAGCAACTTTGCAGTCTTCTGTTATAGAGATGTGCTCTTTCATGGCTGAGAGGGGGATAAAGTTAGCACTGATCCTATCTGCCAGGATGTTGGCAATATCAGTTGGGTCTGTTTATTTAGTGCCATTGTGCTGTAACTCAGAGCAGATCTGAGTGTTGCCATTGAGATTCTTGACATAGCTATAGAATGCTTTGTGGTTGTCTTTAGAATCAGTGTTGATTTTGTTTTCATAACTAGTTTGGAGGATTTTATCATGGATTACAGCTTCTTACTGATGTTGACCATGGAGCTCCTCCACTCATGGGATTTTACCCTCTTTTGCAACATTTTCTTCCTTCTTTTGTGCAGTTTGTTTATGGCAGGGGAACACCAGATTGGCTTCCTTTTCCTTGAAGGATAGCATCTTGGTTCTGTTTGGGATAGCACGATGCATGCAGTCATGTAAGTGCTTATAAAGTGCAATTGGGAAGGATTCAGTAGTCGTAACTGTATTGTCCATCTGCATGGGTGTCCTGCAGTTCAGCACTTCTGTCTTAAGAAGCATAAAGTTGGCTTTGGAGACATTTTTTAACATGGTTTCCTTAATGAGGGTGTGGGTCCAGAATGTGGATATGTAGGGTAATTAGCTTATGGTCAGATGGGACCAATGAGGTGCTGACTTCAGGTGTGGAACACCGGTCACATAGGACAAACCAAACCCCGTAATCAACACAAATAACCACAAAGTGAGCTAAATGCTACTCATTGCCAGAAGTCTCAGCCTCCAGATGCACACACTCGAGGCACTTCTCATTATGGAGAATATTGATATCTGTGCAGTAACAGAAACCTAGCTCAAGGCTCCAGACAGCACACCAGCACTACCAGGATACTACTCATTCCATACCTTCCAGCATCAGAACCTGAATCATAGCACATAGGGTGACGATGTATCCATATTCATCAAGGATACCTACACCTCTCTCTACAGGATATGTACCCATATAATGTTGCACAGCAATGTTCTTCACACTCCACAGGGGTGGGGCCACAAAAACCCCTTGTCATTCATGCTCTATGAGCCTGACGAGTGTGTTCTGCAAGGCAATGGAGCCAATCATAATGGAAGTCAACAATACAGAGATTGGGAACCTTCACACAGTTGAACACACCCAGCTTGGCTTCGTCAAATGCAGACCACGCCTCCTGAACTGGGAGGATTTCTTTGACAGTTACCCAGGCTGCAGATGATTGAAATGAGCTCAACACAGCCTACCTATACCTCACTAAGGCCTTTGACACCATTCCCCAGTCAGGTATCATAGATGAACTCACCAACCTGGCCATGAATCCATACATCACAAGATGGATTGCAAACTGACTCACAGATAGATCCCACACATTATATGTTGCTGGCTACATGTCAGACTCTACACTGGTAACGACTGGTGTCCCCCAGGGTTCAGTCCTGGGGTCCCTCCTATTTGGTATAAACTTCTCAAATGTACATGCCAACACAGGAGGGTTGTGGTTGACTAAGTTTGCTGGGAACTGTAAAGTGTTTGCCATAATAGATTCCCTGGACGACAGACATATTCTCCAGAAGGGACTCTATGAGACAGATGTGTGGTGTCAGAATCATGGCCTCAAGCTCACTGTGGAGGAATGCATAGTGATCCTCTTTGTTGAAAACAAAATACCCACAAACTACCAATTAGGTGTTACCCACTTAAAAATGACAAGGTGTTAAGGGATCTGGGGACGCAAGTAGATAGTCATTTTTCCTTTGACAACCATGTTGCCAGAGTGATTGGGGAGATCCTATGTGGCCCACCTAATCAACAAAGGGTTTGCATCAGGATCCAAAGAGGTAGTGTTGGCACTCTACTCTTACGTCATCAGACCCATCATTGAGTACAGTGCACCATTTTGGATGTACTCAACTTAGCATATCCAGCAGCTGTAGTGAAAACATAGGTACCTCACCAAGAGGATTACTGGCCTCAAACAGTTGTGTTATGCAATGCACAAAACTGTTGAACATGCTCCATCTACAGATAACAACATTGAGTCACCCTACACATTCCAGGGATATGAACCTCATCATAATGATGAATACAACATGCTGGTGGGATAGAGTACCATCCCAGACACTTGCCTTACTGTGGAACATAGTCCCAATGTACATCAGACAGAACCCCTCACTGACACTCTTCAATTGGAACCTTGCTGAGTGGATGGGAAACATACAATTCATGCCAGGCATCACATCAGCAGCCCCACTAGAAAGGGGCTTAGGGTACTAACTATTAGAACTAGGCCTTGGGAGACTACCCAATAGTGTGGTGAAAGCTGTACAACTTGTGTAGGCTGATATGCCTTCATGGAGATAGTCTACTACATACCTATGAACCTATGTGACAGGTACATGTCTACAGATAATAGATGTGTACTTCATTGTACAGTCATGTTGTACAGCAGGCACATGGACCACATACACTGTAATGCTTACTGCCATTGGGATGTGTGTTGGGTGGGACAGTCCTGGATGGCTCCCTGTCATGGTCACCCTCTTACACACATCTCTGCCCATATATATATATATATATATATATATATATATATATATATATATATATATATATATATATATATATATATATATATATATATATATATATTAATATATACACACACATAGGTACATAGGTAGGTAATAGGCTATCTGCCTGAAGGCATATATTAGTATGGCCAGAGTGTGCAGCTATCACCACCCATGGAGTTAGTTCCCTAGGTCTCTGTGTAGTAGAGCTGATGAAGTGATCCATGGTGTGACAGTTCAGTTTCACATACACTCATCAAGGCTCCTCTGGAAGAGTGTTAGTGAGGGTCTCTGCTTAATGTCAGTTGGGAGCCTGTTCCAAAGCAAGGGAAGTCTGTGAGTTAGTAATGTATCCCTCCAACATGTTCTATTTAATGTTGTGATGATGATATCCCTAGAGCATGTGGTACAGTGAGCTTGGGTTTACTTCAGATAGGGCATGTACATCAGTTCTGCATTGGAAATGGACCTGTCTGTTGGGCAGAGATCTCCTGAGTAGACAGTATGAAACTGAGTACAGATTGAGTTAAATTCAGTCTTGTTGCATGGGACAACTGTTTGAGGCCAGTAATCCTCTTGTTGAGGTACTTCAGTGGTCTTTCCAGCTGCTGAAGGTGCCTGGTCAGATTCATCGCAAGTGTATTGTACTACTCTCTGATGGGTCTGATGACTGATGAGTAGAGGGAACCTCCTTTGACCTACATGCAAAGACCTTGGCAGTTTGTGGGAACACATAGCATGATTTTCTAACCACTTTGTGAATGTGTTTCTGGAAGTAGAGATGACTATCCACATGTGTCCATAGATCCCTTATTATCACCTCCATATTTAGGGTTTTGGCACCTATGTGGTACTTGTATGACTGTAGCTCGAGGCCATAATTTTGACAACACATCTGTTTGATTGAGACCCTTTTTAAGGATGTCTCTGTTGTCCCAAATATCGATTATGACAACTTTTTTGCAGTCATCCACAAACTTTGCTAAACATAGCCCTCGTGTGTTTGACTGTATTTCTGAAAAGTATATACCAGACAGGAGGGGTACCAGCACTGAGCCATGGGGGACAGCAGTTGTTACCAGCTTGAACAGGAGACCACAATTCTTACCTTGTGGGATCTATCTGTGCCCCAGTTGGCAATCCATCAGATGACATACATATTTATGCACAGGTTATTGATTTTGTGGAGACTACATGTGTCTGGGATGCTGGAAAAGGGCTTTTCAAGGTCTATGTGGGACGTGTGTAGCTCATTTCATTGATGTATGTCCTGGGTGACTGCCTTGAAAACAGTCTAGCAGGTTTGGGAACCATGATCTGCCCCTAACCAAACCAAAATGGGTAGGGTTGGGTGTTTGTAGGCTCCCAATAGCTCTGTTTATGAGTTCCATCATGATGGACTCCATGGCCTTGCAGATCAGGCTTAGTAGGCTTATAAGACAATAGTTCCCATGGTCTGTTGTGCACTTGTGGAGTGTGCCAAATGTTGCTGTAACCCACTCAACAGTTTCATATCCTGTACAGAGGGTGAGTCTCAACAGACTGTTCAGGTGCAGGATCTGTTTGTTTTGGAGTTCACATATGACACAGCTAGGGAAACCATGTCATCCCATAGACGCTGTGTTTTTAGGTTTGGAAAGAGCTGTTTAACCATTGTATATGTGATTTCTGGGTTTTCACAATCTCCAGGTATGATAATGGCCCTTTTGTCAGTGAGAATGGGGTAAATATGTATGAACCTGTCTGACAAGATGTTGGCAATGTAAGTCATGTACATGTATTCATTTACAGTTTGCACTGACTCAGAACATATATGAGTTTACATTGATATTTATGACATAGCGAAAGAAAGCTTCATGATTCTCTATGGACTCTTTAACAATATTTTTGCCAGAACATGGATTAGATAATGTTAGGAGTGCTCATTGTTTATTGATGATACTGATCGGAGATTTATTGATCTTCTTTGAATTTTCACTTTCTTTGAACAACTTAAGTACTTGTAGTACATAGTTTGATTATGACAGGAGTCCAACATATTATATGGGTCTGTTTTCATATAACTGTATGCGCAAGGCAGGATTGGTGAATAGTGACAAGTGTCTGGAGTAAGAACTACAACTGCCAGATATGTGTAGCCCACTGCTGTACTCAGACATGGCCTAAGTGTGTGAGCATGCGCAGTATGACCTTTCAGCATGTTGCTGACTGAAATTTGTTAAATTTGTTGAAGTGTGTGAGCACGCCCAGTATGACCTTTCAGTATGTTGCTGACTGAAATTTGATAAATTTGTTAAAAGTATGTGAGCATGCCCAGTATGGACATATATACTATATGTGTGTGAAAAATCAAGTTGTTTTTTACTTCAGGGCTCACCTTGTGTTGTACATTGACAGGAAGCACACTGTGCCTGCAGGGCTTCCATGAGTCACTTTGCATAGACTTATCAACATTTCTACATACAGAGGGGACAACTATTAGTTGTACATTTCTACCCAGGGGGCACACCTGATTGTTACTGTGGGAGCACATAGGATGAAGGGTTCATCTGACACTTATACACATTTGATAGGCCTGCACTGCTATGTCAGGTACTCCACTTCAGTCTGTACTGTTGCCTATCGTACTGGCTTGAGGCATACTATTGTACTACAGATCTTAGCTTCCAATTTCATGTATATTAGTTTGTGACTTCATAGCCTACCCAACCCACATCACACTGCCTGGCCTGCTGTTATCTGTCTGCATAGGCCTGGGGGAAATTACTCATATGCCTCTTCAGAGGGCATGATACAGCATTTGTTTGTGTTTGCGTTAGTCTACAATTGTCCTACTGTGTCTATGCCAGTGAAATGCTGTCATGGCTTAGTGGTTCTGTACTGTGACCATAGTGCACTGTATCCTGAGTTCGAGCCCTGTCACTGCTTTTTATTTTCCTGCTGGGCAGACCAGACTGCTTAAGGAACAGTAAAGCAGGTGTGAGCGTGTTTACCTGACTTTGCTCAACATTGCCCAACCTTGCCCGACTTTGCCCAACATTGCCCAACATTGCTCAATGTTGCCCAACATTGTGCTAGTTAGCGTGGTGTGCAGCTCTGTGCAATTGTGTTTAAATATGCTAAATAGTGGTAAAATCTGCTTGACAGTGCTTTATATTGCTTAAAATAGGGCAATCATGCCTCAGGTAGTGTCAAGTTTGGCATCCCTTTTATTGTATGTGTGAATCAGAGAGAGGTGTCATTTCCAGGGTTCCTACTGAGTCAGTGTATGTGCTATGCATTGCCTCTTTGCCAAGGCCAAGGCATACTGGGCACGCCTCCTTCTGCCTACTGGGGCAGGCTCAGGTAGTTCCTCCTCCGAGTCACGCTGTGCCTGTGCAGGCCTTGGCAATGGTGGGGGGCTCTTTGGCCCTGCCCCATGCTGTTCCTGCTGCAGCTGTTTTTGCAGGATCATATTGTGTAGAATGGCACATACCATGACAATTTAGGTACATGTAATTAGTGAGTACTGCAAGGCTCCACCAGATGTGTCCAGGCACTGGAACCGTGACTTGAGCATCCCAAACACACGCTTAATAATGTTTCTTGCTTGTGCGTGTGCCTCATTATGGAGTTCTTGTTTGGGTGTGTGTGCATTTCTGATGGGTGTCATCAGCCATGGCTCCAGTGTGTATCCAGCATCCCCCACTAGGTGACCATCAGGGATGTCCCCATTGGCAAATCTCTGGTACAGCTGTATCAGATGCCAGATGTGGGAATCGTGATAGCTTCCAGGGCAGCCAGAACACACATTCATTATTATGGCCTGGGCATCACACACGACCTGGCAGTTGATGGAGGGGAAGCCCTTGCGGTTGATGTAGAACCTACCCTGCTCACCGGGTGGTGCTTTGATGTGTATGTGCGTGCAGTCTATTGCACCCACTATCTCAGGGTATTCTGCTATTTGGTGGAAAAGACGCATATTGCTGGCCAATGCCTCACGGGAATTGGGGAAATATACGTGGTCACCAACATGTGCTGATATGGCATCCAGGAACTGGTGCAGTACCCTGGATGCTGATGCCTGTGAAACCCCCATCATATCACCAGTTTCTCTCTGGAAGATACCTGTAGCTAGTATTCGTAGGTCAACACATACCTTGGTATCCACTGGGATGGGTTCCCCTCTGTTGGTTCTGTGTGTGAGGCGTGGCCAGCACAGCTCAACAATTTGCTGCAGGAGGTCTCTATCCACTCTATAGTGCTCCACTATCCCCAGCTCATGTAGCCCCTGGTAGGTTACCCTGGGTCTGTACACTCTTCTCCGTCTCCACTGTGGGTTGCTCAGCAGCATTCACAACATCACCACCCTCAGCATCTCACACATGTTGGTTTATGATAGCAATAGCAAACCCTAACACTTTGTCTGACTTAAACTTTTTAAGTTTTCACTCTTTGTATACTGCAGTGTTGCAGAGTTCTTGTGGAAAAACAGGGTAGACTGCTGTTTGCACAGTTTAAAGTACTGGGTTGGGCTAGTCTACTGCCTGTGTAATTGGCTGATTCTGATATATTTCATCTGGCAGCTCTGCTAGTTCTCCTTGGTTAACTTCCTACTACTTCTTTTCCTTCCTTTTCCCTTTCTGTTTCTGCCCAGGGCAGCGCCATGCAAACAAGCGTAAACACGCGCACACGGGCGCACATGTGCGCACATGCTGTGTGCCCGTTTGCAAGAAATTTCAGATATATCCATGGCGTACGCCTCTGGTTTCTTGTTTTCAGCTAGAACAACTATAGACACGCCTCTTGCAATCCTGAGCAACTCAGGGCAAACACAAGCCACTGTGCCCCAATAAGTTTACAATCTTTCAGACATGCCCCCTCATGATGTCACCTATCTTCAACTCTACTACTCCCCTACTCCTATATTTACACTCTAGGGACATAGCTCACATGCCGGGGAAAATTGGGATTCACTACCCTTATCCTCATTTGCATAGGATTGCCTACTAATGCTTAGTTACATCTCTCACACTGATCTTCCCCCCCTTAGCAATCACTACTCAGTGGCCATGTTGTTTTTAGCCTGCCCTTCACCTGCATGGCAGAACAAGCTTTTTAGTGAAAATGCCCATTTTAGGCTATTTTTCAATTTATTTCATTTTATTTAAAGCGCCGCACGTTTGCGCGGCACTGTGTTACGCTTAAACATCGGCGATCGGGGGGAAAAAATGGATTTTAAGGATTTACAACATTTGCAAATGCCAATGGCCTTATATTTGGCCATTGGCATGCTTCCTCAACTAGATGCATCCTTTATGTGGCGCTGTCATAGCTCCGTTACCAACAGAGTACATTTCTGCAAATAACACTACTCTTACACGGACAGGTTAGTGTTTCCTGGATCGCATATTTACCTCATTTGCATAGCTTTCAGCAGCAAATGAGGTAATTTGCATACCATAACACTGTTCATGCAAGAGTAGCTTTAGAAGCTCTCATGCACGCCCCTGCCGGCTATTGCTGGATTGCTCGGCAGACATATTAGCTATCTGCCATCTTACACTACTCTTAGACTCCATGCAAGCCTTCATAAATCCGGCCCTATGTGTAGAATTTTTATTTTTTGAAAATAGCAAAAATTATAAAGATATAAATATGAGCGTGATTGAACATGGATATTATGAAAATATAAACAAGAATTTGAAGGCAGATTTAGATAAGAAAGTGTTTTATATAGTTTGGGTAGTATGGAATGGAAGGATTAATTAAATAATGTTTAATGGAAAATAAGTATTATCACTAATATTAAAGAGAATTAGATTATGTTTATGGAAAAAAAGGAGAGGGGTTGATATGAAAATATAGAAATGACAAGCTTTTGCATCTAATGTCTGAAAATGAAAATTAATTAAAACGATTGTATAAATATGTAAATAAATGTAAATCTGTCTCTCTCTCTCTCTCTGTCTCTCTCTCTCTATATATATATATATATATATATATATATATATATATATATATATAAAGGACCCCTAATCTTTTCAATAAGTGCCATAAGATATTTTATATCCACCTGAGCTATCACAAACTCAAGCAAATGGGACTTCAATTTAACATCTCATCCAAAGGGTGACACACTCGGAAGTATAGCATCCCCCTTACAATGCACTGCAATGTCAGTAATTGATATCCTGTTATCATAATATAACCCACAGCCTTCTGCACCAAAGTAAAGAGTGGTACCTGCAGTTCTACTGAGACTGCACTCGCACTTGGGATGTGTCTGCCACTCTCACTGTGTGGATTATGTTTCTCAGCCAAATAACTAAACTTCCAGCTATATTGAGATTGATTTGTATTTATCTTGTTGATAACATTGGCATTTGGTATAGTATCAAATGCTTTTGCAGCATAACTGCTGTCCATGGCCATAACTAGTTCTGGGCTTACTTCTGGTATTATTTGCAGTCCTCTCAAAGAAATATAAGGATTCATTAGAGAGACTTTTCCCCTTAACAAAGCCAGATTGCTGGGGATCAAGACGTTATTTTTATATTGTAGTTTGTCAGGTCTGTTATGACCTGTTCAATGGCCTTGCAGATGAGGCAGAGGCATCACAACTGATGTGTGCCAAACCTCCAGCCCAAAAACAGTGGATAAGCTCAGGTTCCCCAGTATATGTTTAGTGCCGTTCAACAGGTAACTCAGTATGTTATTAGGTCCCATAGAAAATGCATTTTTTTGTTTTGGAAAGCACTTTTAATAAATAATGTTTTGTGATGAAATGTTTTTAGTTCCATGAGTTTTGTGTAGATGTATCTGAGGTGATGCTAGCACTGAATTTATCTGAGAGTATGCTTGTAGTATTCACAGGATCAGAGTAAATAGTGTATGTTTAATGAGTTCAGAGAAATATAGATTGTTTTTTGTAACTTCCTGACACAGGTTAGCATACGTTTATGGGATGCCTTAGCTTTTCTGAGGCATTTTTCAATATTTTGGATAACCAGCTGATGGTGACCATAATTTGTGGGCATTTACTTTTGCTATGTATTCTAATACACTTTTTTCTGTTATTGTATAATTTGTGCAGGTGGACCACCAAACTTATTCCTCTTTATTTTTGTTTACTTTTGATAGAGCCTGAAAGTTGTTTCCTTTTTCCTAGGTCAGTATAGGATTAACTTATATTACTACTAGCCATGTCTACATTTTGAGAGGGGGGTGTCATTATAGTTATACTTGAGCTCAGAGAGTTCATCATAGATTTGTATGAAGTTTGTACATTAGAAGTCTTTGAATGTTGTGATATTTTTTGGTATTTTGAAAGACAAGGTCATCAGTATGTAGTCAAACTTGACTGGGAATGAAATACCTGTGGCATAGTACATATAACTACAACATTTGTAAGGACAATGAACATTTGACCTCTAGAGGGATATTTGGCAATTTGATACAGGGCTTTCTTGTTTATGAAACTGTGGACTTTTTGGGTGTAGCCCGTATTTGAGATACCTGGCTCTGAAATTATTAATGAGTACATAAAGTCTCATAGGATGATGGAGTTTTTATGCATATGAAGTTCATCCAATGTTATGAAATTGATATGATTTTTGGTGGTCATCAAGGGGATCACTGTAGCATCCTATGACATAATAGCTGTTTTTATTTAAATTGAGTTGAATCTCAATAAGCTCAGTTTCTGAGCATCTGGGTGTCCATCTGGAGGTAATGTGATCTTTAATTAACATGAATTTTCCAGTACTGTTTCCATCAGATTTTAAGGTATGGTAGGTGCAAAACCTTTGAGCTAAACTGTGATGCCTTAAACCAGGTGCCATTAAGAATGCACACATGAATGTGTTACAAGTTCAGGAGGTCTTCAACATCAGGCAATTTGCAGTCACTAAATCCATTAGCTGGATTCTGCTTTAAAAAGGCATTATGGGAGCAGTAAATGATTTACCCAGTATGATGAAGCCTTGGAATGAGAAGAACAAGCCATCCTAAAACCGATTAGGGTTGTGGAGAAGTTCATCCTATACTGACACCTTGTGGATCCTCCCTCAAATGACACCAGTTACTAAGCAGTTCATCCCATACTGACACATAGTAGATCCTCCCTCAGATAATACTAGTTACTGAGCCAGTTGTTGAAATCAGCAATGTTTGCCTTGTACCTTGGCATAATTTCTGAAAAGGTAGGATTTTGGTTAATACCAGAGACTTTCTTACACTTGTGACATTTTTAGAGAGCCTGGAAATGCATTTCTCATTAAATCTTTCATGATTTTGCTTGTCAGATCATTTACATTCAAGTGGACCACCACCATGTTGTAGTCATATTAGCAGAAGTGTAGCTGGTTCAACCAGCATCCTGGGCTTGTGCTAAGAACCATTTCCCCAGCTGTCCAAGCAAAAAAAAAAAAAAAAAAAAATGTTCTTTCCACTGGCACATGTTGCACATCAATCAGGTAATTAGGTGGCCAGATGCATGACATGCCCCCCACCTCCTGCCCCAACCACTCAGTTCCCATTTCCTTGCCCTGCCCAAACCCTCCTTTAACATATCTTAACGAAAGAAGAAAACATGTTCTGTAGCAAACAGTTGCTACAGTTTATACACTGACTGAATGGAGAGCTTCAGTGCTAATGATTTAGTTAAAAAATAAATTCTTCTTTTTGAACTGTAGCAGACTGCTTCCTACAAATGTAGTAAACATTTGCTACAGTTTATACCCTGCCTGCATAGCTGCATAGAGCACTACAGTGCTCAGGTTTATGTTAAAAAAAAAAACTATATATGTGTGTGTGTGTGTGTGTGTGTGTGTGTGTGTGTGTGTGTGTGTGTGTGTGTCTATGTGTGTATATATATATACACACACACACACACACACATACATATATATATATATATATATATATATATATATATATAAATACGTATGTATGTATTTTTTAAAATTATAAACTGTAGCATTGCTGTTACAATGTAGCAAGCATTTGCTGCAGTTTAAACCACACATAGAACACTACAATGCTCAAGTATGACCACAAGTTAAATACCATTAAAGAGAGATTAATATTTTCTGATCACACCCCCCCACCCAACACTTTGCACCCAGTCCCATTGCCCTTCTCGGGCCACCCTAGCTACAGTGCTACTGGCATTTGTTCATCTTAAGTTCTTGAGGGTCCTTGAGATATTGGTGATCATGACCCTGGAAAAACAACATGCCATTAACCTGTAGATATAGTTGTCTGTACCTATCCAGCAGAAAATGGTTTGGTTCAGCACACTTACTGATATTTAGAATGTATTCAGGAAATGTGGCATTATTTATATGAGTGAAAGGGAAAAAGATCAACAACCTAACATACATTTTGAATATCCTTGAGGGAAACTACACTAATTTGTATACTGCAGTGGAGTGGGTGACCACTAGAATCACAAAGTTAAGGAATTTCTTGATCAGTGTAATTCACCTCAAGGATATCTAAATTCTGTCAATTTATATCAACCAAAATTCTAAAGGTAAACTATCTGGTCATAGATTTTTTTTCCTTTAAATTGTTTACCAGTTTATTCCTTAAGATTTTCAAGTGTCTCTAGCATCGGTAGTAAATTACCCTGTTTGTACCCTATCCTGGGTAACTTAATTTTCTCTGTATGTAATAAGGTGTTTATGTACGTGAGTCCTCCTGATCTTTGGAAACTTGAAATCACACCAATAATACGTTCATAGGATCATAGGAGATTACTAGGCTAATGGCTGAAGGACCCTTACAAACACAGAGAATATAATCAAATTTTACACAATATATGGTCCCTAGGGGCATGAGGATGGCATGGATGTGTGCCTGCACATTGAGTATCTTACAGATTACCTCTGTCTGTAAGGGACATAGGCACTTCCCCAGGTGTGAATTTGTGATTTCCCCATCCATTGATCCAGACTGCATTTGAAGATTGTGAGGGAAGGGCTCTGCTTAATGTGAATAGGATGCCTGTTCCAAAGAAGGGACAATCTCTGAGAGACATAACTGTCTCTCCAGCATGTTTTGTTTGAGTTGTTGACTAAATTTATATCACTAGATCAGGTAACCCTCATGCTGTTTGATTTGCAGATGTGTAGCAGCTCTATCAGAGCTGGATTTGTGAGTGCCTTGTGGGTAAGACATAGGTCATGCCTTAATAGTTGGTAGGAGACAGAGTAAAGGGACAACTTGTATTTTCTTGCTGAGGAATCACTGAGGTCACTCCAGCTGATAGTATCAATACATGACAATGGTGCACTGTACTCAATAATTGGTGTAATGATGGCTGAGTACAGTGGAAATATAATTTCCTTGGATCTGCATGCCATACCTTTTGTTATAAGTTGTGCCATTTAAAAGGATGTTCTCACTTTGGACACATAGTTGTCAAAGTTCAGGCTACCATGTACCTAGATTTCTCATCTCTGAGCCTACTCTATGGGGTGTGCTATTGATGTTGTAATTTGCAGAGGTATTTGACTTCCCATGGATTATGATAATGCATTTTTTTACATTTAGTTTTAGGACATGGTTCTATCACCAATCATTTGTCTAATCTAGACCATCCTTAAGGTTATCTACATAATTAGGGCATTCAATAATTGCCCTCAGCTTGCAGTTGTCAGCAAACTTTGTCATTCAGAGGTTTTCCCAATTTGCCTTGACTTCAGAGAAGTATATTCATTCCAAAGAGGTTTGGTAACAGTACTAAGCTATGTGACATACCACTAGTAACTGGCCTCTTGCTGGATCTGGATTCACCCACTTTAACCACCTGTCTTGTCCATGAGCCAAATGGCACTCCATTTGATGACAGGGATTTATTCCTAGTTTTGTGAGTTTAGTTATAGTACCTGAGTGGGAAACTGTGCCACATGCATTGTCCAGGTCAAGGTAGGCAGTATGTACAGTTTTTCACTCATACATGGCCTTAGTGACTTTCTCAAAGAAATCCACCAGATTCAGTAGGCATGATCTGCCCTTGACAAAACAGAATGGATAATGTCCAGTATTTGGAGGTCTCTTATGTCTTTATTTATCAGGTACATGATTATTCATTCAATGGCCATACATTTAAGACTAGTCAGACTTAAGGATCTGTAATTTCCTAGGTCAGTACATGGTTCCCCTTTATGCAGAGGGATGACTGTTGCAGTTCTGTACTCTATCGTGACCATACATTTATAAAGAAGGGAAGGTCCCATGTCTGACATTCTCCTTAAAGCCCATCTCAATGCTAAACCATGATTACTAGCTATTTATGGCACTATCAACTACAAGCCTGGGGACATTTATACCTGATTTGGTGCATATGGATCACAGTATCTTGTGAGGGAGTGTTTAAAAACAACTTTGTTCATGAATGATGCTCAGACAAATAATAACATTCTAGTTCTTTTGAAATGAAATATGAAAAAAATTGCATCATGAAGAGTAATCATACAGTTGACTACCATTGTTGAAATACATACTTTCTGTAAGATATATAGACTTAAAATTTATGATCTATTGTATATAGTTGCCAGTGACAAACATATTGTATAAAATAGATTTGGCTCCAACAAGAGTGATTTTGAAGGAGGTGATGCATTTGATGGAGTAAAGAAATATAAACATCAGTGAACAGAATGCACAATATGATACTGAAATGTTGATGTTGCAGTCCAGAGTCATGTACATAAAGACATAGCTGCATAGCTATACCAGCAATGTACAGATATTGAAGCTGGTTTTATAAAAAAAATAATACACAAAAACCATATAATATTGTCAGAAGGTTAAGAGCTGTTCTAATGCCAAGGCAAAGAAATGCTAAAGATTGTGACAGAATATTAGTGAGTAACCATGATGACATCATTGGATGCTGGAAGGAGTATAAAGAAGAGTTATATCACAATAACAAAGAGGATGAGTCATCTGAACGTTCAAGTGAATTAGAACCTATGATATGAAACAGTCAAGTTTACAATGCCATCAGATTACTTCCCAAATAAAAGGCATCTGGTATTGATAACCCTCCTGCTTAACTGATTAAGGTTCGGGATGACAGCACATTGAATTTCTTAAACAATCTCTGCAGTAAGACTCTGCAGACAGAACAATGGCCAAAGGATTGGCTTTACCCAATCCCAAAAAGACCAGGAGCAATAAATTGCACCAACATCTAGACCTTATCACTGATTAGTCATGTCAGCAAAATTCCCAAGTCCATTTCAGGTGCACTACATCATCAGCAGTATGAGAACTAGCCACAAACAGCTGGTGATCAGGAAGAGTGTTTCCATTAGAGCCCATGTGTTTATCCTTGAAATAATCCTTAATAAGGCTAGAGATTTAAACCGTCTCTCTACATTGCATTGGTTGATTACAATAAAGCCTTTGACTTTGTCAATCACTGTGAGTTATAAAATTTACTGAAACATACACTGTTGGAAACTCCTGGTGTTCTGGCTGAAGTGTGATTCTCAAACTATCTGGAAATATATCGCTGATTAATAAGTATATTTCTTGGCATTTTAACCTTTCAGAGTTCTGCATTATCTTAATTTTGCCTGACTGAATTATTTTCTTTTGCCTGACTGAATTATTTTATATATTTTCTGGCATTGTTTTATGTTTCTCATCTGTCCTGAAACTGTTTTTCCCCTCCTTCCCACCCTATTCTTGTAGTGTTGTTATAGTTGGCTTTGCAGTTGCCTGCCCTTACCGTAAAGTTGAGCTGGGACACCCCTCCTAGTCTGGTGTTCACTCTACTTAATACAGAGAGAACATTTGAGAAGGCCACCCCACTTAGGTTCTTAATCTTGAATTTTTATTTCTGCTCCTCCTTCCTCTCTCCTTACACTTTACTAAAAAAAAATTGCACTTTATTTTGCTTTTGTCTCTTCTTAAAAGTACTCAATTGTATTTATTCTGCTGCATTGTACTCAATTGTATTTATTCTGCTGCATTTATTACTGCTTGGTAGTAGCCTGATTAAATTGTAACTGTTATTCTAAGCCTTTTGGTTTACGTACTTGGGCTTTAGACCAGTTGTTTTACATTAAGAAGGTTTGTGGTCTGCACTCTTGTGGGAGGAGAGGCTACATTCTGCCCTTCTGAGCTGAGAATTTCTAGTTAAAGGATTATTGTGCCTGCTTATTTGAACTGTTTCTTTCTGAAATTGGTGTGCCTTGTTTTCTGTAGCATAGACTAGATTCAGGCATGTTGAATGTAGCCATGTTTGTATAACTTGAGCACTAATCCATGCCATCTTTTTTTGGAGAAGGTTCCCCTGTACCCTAGTAGCAGGAGTGTGCAGTTGGAATTTGTCTGATTGAAGACTGCTGGAACCGGGCTCAGTTTTGAGCCTTTTTACTGGTCATTTGGGTAACTTGTTTAAATCAGTTTGCTCATTTTTTATTGTTATATAAAAAAAAATTGTACTTTATTCATCTGCTTTTACTGTATTTGTGCTTCTTCCTACTTTATTGCGTTTATTCTGCTGCATTTATTACTGCTTGTTAGTAGCCTGATTATATTGTAACTGTAATTCTAAGCCTTTGGTTGAAGCACTTGGGTTTCAGACCAATTGTTTTACATTAAGAAGGTTTGTGGTCTGCACTGTTGTGGCAGGACAGGTAGCTTACATCCTTCTAAGTTGGGAGTTGCTGATTGAAGGCTAAGAGTCTGTTATTCTAAAAGTGTATTAGTTCTGGTTTAAGTACTTGGGCTTCGAGTCAGTTATTTTACATTAAGAAGGTGAGGCCTGCACTCTTGTGGGAGGACAGGGTAGATTCTGCCCTTCTGAGCTGAAAGTTTCTGGTTAAAGGCTTATTGTGCCTGCTTACTTGAACTGTTTCTTTCTGAAATTAGTATGCCTTGTTTGCTGTAATATAGACTAAATTCAAGCCTGCTGAATCTAGCTTTGTTTGTATAACTTGAGCACTAATCCAGACCATCTTTTTTTGGAGAAGGTTCCCCTGTACCCTAGTGGCAGTAGTGTATAGTTAGAACTTGTCTGGTCGAAAACTGCTGAAATGGGGCTCAGTTGTTAGCTTTTTATTGGTTAATTGGCTAATTTGTTTAAATCAGTTTGCTCATTTGCTACTGTGATATATAAAACAATACACTTTATGCATCACCACATAGCTAGGATTAAACTATTCCCAGGGCCATAACATCTGCTCTTCAGATTTTCCCTTAGAACTAGCCAGTTTTTTTAGTTTTAGCACTCAAATCAGTTTCTTTGAGCTCAGCACTTGTTCAGAAATCGTAAGCAGTAAATAAGCTACAAATTACTACAGCACTCAACTTTCCTCACTTGCCTAGAGGAAAACAATTTATAGAACTTAATAAATAAGCACCTATCCAGGCATGTCTAAAGGTCAGCTCCCGGTGTTTTCTCCTATCTACCTGATGAATCTGGGCATCTTGAGGCAATGCAGCAATTGTCTCATGTACAGAGACAACCCTCTCCTCCTACCACCTAACACTACAATCTGTGAGAGATGCACTTATATAGCCAAACTGGAAGCAAAGCTCTCTTCACCCAAGACTGGACAAGACAATCAAGAGGAGAAGGTAAACACTTGCACCACACCACACTCATCCCATAGTCCCTCAAAAACTACACCAACAAAACACAAACATAGCAACACAAAACACACACCTACATTCATGGAGGGTCTCAATAAAAATCTGCTCACGTAACAGAGACCTCCAAAGCAGAAACGCAAGCAACCTCCACCCACCAACACAACCCAAATGACTCATTAGCCCACACACTCAGTGTGCCACTCAACCACAGCCCATAAGGCATAACAACATACCCAACACTCTAGTCATAGGTGACTCTACAGGTAGGCACACTGATGTTCCACTCACCAGGCTAAACAGGGAGAAAGTTGCTGTCAGCTGCCTGTCGGGTGCCAGGATCTGCCACATAAGGCATGCACTCAGGTTACTCCACAAGTACACATATGACTTTGACATTGTCCATGTTGGTGTGAATGACCTGAGATGTACCTCCCTGCACTACATGAAAAGAGAAATGGAGGAGCTCTCCGATCTTGTAGCCCAGGCAGGTATGACCCTGGCCCTGAGTAACACCCTGCCATCACTCAGAATGATACCACAGTACAAGGACAAAATAATTGACTTCAACAATTGGCTAAGCTTCTGGTGTCATTTTAAGGGGATCCAGTATCTGTCTGGCTATGATGACATGATCAACAGACCACAATGTTTTTCTAGAGATGGCCTGCACCTGTCACCCTTGGGATTCTGGATACTGGCTAAGGGTCTTGCTACCCCTATAGTGCCTTTCTTAGACAAGGTTCAAATGACAAATTCACCACCGTAACAGGTGCAAGCAAGCAAAATCTGAGGGTAATGCTACTCAATGCTAGAAGTCTAAACTTCAAAATGCATTCACTTGAGGAACTCCTTAAAATGGAGAACAACAACATCTGTGCAGTGACAGAGACCTGATTCAAGGCTCCAGAGAGCACCCCTGCATTACCAGGCTATAATTCATACCACACCTTTTGGCCACCTAACCTGGACTGAAACACTAAAGGCAGAGGCATGGCCATATTTATTAAGGATATACACACCTCCAGGCTAGTTGCTCAGCATAATGCATCGAGATTATCCAAGTGCAACTAACTCTGGGCAAGACCGCAATCGAAATTGTAACTTGCTACAGATCCCACACCATGCTCCAGGATTCCCAGTCCTCATTTCTTGATATACTGGAAAATATTAGGGTACAACCCAACACCCTAGTAATGTGCGATTTGATCTATCCCACCATTAACTGGGAAAACCGCTCATGTACCAACTCTTTTGTTCAACATTTTCTGGAATTCATAAATTCCAAGCCTTGGATCAACTTATCCACACCCCTACCAGGGGCAGCAATATCCTAGACCTGGTCATTACCAACATGGGTGACCAGTGTTCCACACCAGAGGTCAATTCCTCATTGGTCAGATCCGACCACAAGCTAATCACCCTAAACATACACATCCTGCCCCCAACCACCATTAGGGAAACCACTGTAAAACATTCCTCCAAAGCCAACTTCACGCTTCTTAAGAAAGAAGTGGCAAACTTCACGACACCCATGCAGATGGACAATAGAGGTACGACTGCTGAATCCTATAGAAATGCACTTTATAAGCACTTACACGAGTGCATGGATTGTGCGATCCCTACAGAACCAAGATGTTATCCTCCAGAAAAGGGAAGCCAATATGGTGGTCCCCTGCCATAAACAAACTGTTGCAAAAAAGAGTAAAATCCCATGATAGGGGGAACTCCCTGGTCAGTCTCAGTAAGAAGCTGGAATTCCCTCGTAAAATACTCCAAAGCTAGTTATGAAAACAAAATCTCCACTGATTCTAAAGACAACCACAAAGCATTCTATAGCTATGTAAAGAATCTCAATGGCAACACTCAGATCTGCTCTGAGTTACAGCACAATGGCACTAAATATACAGATCCAACTGATATTGCCAACATCCTGGAAGATAGATTCAGTGCTAACTACCACCCTCTCACCCGATAAAGGGCCCATCTCTATTCCGGAAGAATGAAAAGATCCTGTAATCATGGCTGCACAGGTAAAAACCACACTCTCCAAAGCCAAAAACACAGCATCCATGGGACCTGATAACATTCCAGCCTGCATTCTACATGAGCTACAGAATGAACTGGCACCCCACCTAAGCACCATGTTCAATCATAGCCTCACCTCAGGCTTTCTGCCCACTGAAGGGTGCACATTGATGGTTATCCCACTCCACAAAGGAGGAGCCACCATGGGACCTGGGAATTACCACCCCATTAGCCTAACAAGCCTGGTCTGCAAGGCCAAGGAATGTATCATCATGGAACTTATAAACAAAGACAATGGTAATCTCCAAATTCTGGACCCCACCCAATTCAGGTTTGTAAAAAGCAGATCATGTCTCCTAAACCTAATAGACTTCTCTGAAGCAGTCACCAAAGCCGTACACGAGGGTAAGGTGGTTAACACAGCCTATCTAGATCTCGCTAATGCTTTTGAAACCATCCCCCACTCTGGAATTATAGATAAAATCACTAAACTAGGTATAAATCCCTATGTCACAAGATGAGTTGCCAACTAGCTCACTGACAGAACCCACACTGTGAAAGTAGCAGACTCCAAATCCAACTTCAGACCAGTGACAATTGGAGTACCATGGGGTTCAGTCCTGGGTCCTCTCCTGTTTGGTATCTACTTTTCTGAAATACAGGCTAACACAGAAGGTCTTTGGCTAATGAAGTACATAGATGACTGCAAACTAGGAGCCATAATCGAAACACCTAACGATGGAGACATCCTATAAAAGGGCCTCACTGAGACAGATGCCTGGTGTCAAATCCTCAAGCTCAGTGCCAAAAAGTGCATTATTATCCCCCTTGGTAAAAACTCTGTACCCATGAGCTACCACATAGGTGGTAGTCTACTTAACACATAAAGTGTGATAAGAGACCTTGGGACACAGGTGGACAGTAGTCTCTCCTTTGATAATCACATTGCCACAGTAGTCAGGAAATCCTTCTACATGTTACAACTCATCACAAAATGTTTCTCATCCAGGAAAAAAGAGGTCATTGTTCCCCTCTACTCGTCACTCATTAGACTCATTATAGAGTACAATGCCCCTTTTGGTATGTACCTCACATGACTTCTACAACAACTGGAAAGTCCGCAGAAATACCTCACAAAGAGGATTATCAGCCTCAAACAGATGCCCTATGCAGACCGTCTCAAAAAATGCCAGCTTTACTCCATCGCATATCGCCTACTCAGAGGCGATCTCTGCCTAACATACAAAGCTATATCAAACCCAGAGCTGTTGGACATGCTCCACTTAAAGAAATCTCAATCCCTCTAAGCTACATGCTCTAGGGACATAAACCTTGTCACCATAATAAACAGAACATGCTGGCGGATTAGATTTCTGTCCCAGAGACTTCCCATATTCTGGAACAAACTATCTATCTATATCAAACAAAGCTGCTCATTAGCACTCTTCAATAAAAATCTTGATGATTAGATGAGAAATAGGAAATTCACCCCAGGGATCACCTCTGTGTCTCTGCTTGACAGGGGCACAGGAAAATAATTTTCTTGAGTGGTGAAAGCCAGAGTACCTTTTTGGCTAGGCTTATATAGGCCCTAGGGACAATAGCCTAGTACCTACATATGAACCTATACAGGTATCACCATCAGCTTCATTCAAGTTATCAGTCTTGTATATATACCAAAAGGACCCCTTCAGTATTGAGTGAATTTATTCAGAGCCCATTCAAGTGTAAAATAGAGGTACACAAAGGATTTTTAATTTCACGGATGTGTTCAACTTGTGTAATGAGGAATTAATGTATTGTTATGTCGACAAATTGGATATGAAATGTTTTGAAATAAATGGCAGGAATATTGATCATCATCTCCTTTCAGCTTATCCTGGTTAGGATTCGCCATAGTGGAACAACATTCCACAGAATGATTGGCAGTGAAGTTTTTTACAGTGTCAAGTTGCCAGCCCAGTGCGCATCCTTCCACAGAAGGCACACACATTCACACACTCACACCTAGGGCCAATTTAGAGTGTCCAATCCACCTACAGCATCTCTTTGTGATATGGGAGGAAAATGGAGCACCCAGAGGAGACCCATGCAACCACAGGGAGTACATGCAGACTCCACACAGAAGGCACCCCAGCTGAGATTCAAACCGGAGAACCTCTTGCTGTGAGGCAGCAATGCTAACCACTGCAGCACCATGGCCAATTGCACCACAGCGGCAGGAATATTGATAATTAATGCTATTTAGATGATATTGTCCTCATGGCTACATCATCAATGGATTTACAACAGCTAGTAGAAAAATTCTTTCAAGAGACTATTCCCTTGAACTATTCTATTTTTATTTATTTATATTTGTTTACCGGGATAATGCCATGATGTCATTGGACCATTTACAAGCACAACCCAGGTGGATAAGATCACATAAGAAGTGAATAAAACATATTTACAGATATACAAATCATTTAAATCAAGACGCAGTTTATAGTGTCTATGAATGGAAAATGGAATAATGCTTAGCAGAACACTTTGGATTTAAGATGTAGCCCTAATAAATGAGATGGCTTATGGTACAGGGATAGCAGCATATCATTATATACCGAGGTATGAAGATATTAGATGACATGAGTGTGAAATTTTACATGAAGGATAAGATGGGGAGAAGACAGGGAAATAGCAAGAGATGCATGCATGCATGCAGAGAGAAGAGCTATAGAAAAGAGAGGAGGTGTGAGAGATGCAAACATAAGAAGGAGGTAGGATGGTGTGATTGAAGATGGCCACAGTGGAGTAAGTCGTGTATTGGGTAGAGCTCCTAACTTCACCTATCCTACCTCCTGCAACTTCAAACAAACTTGGGAAAACCCTTCTCAGAATAAGAGACTGACAACAGATAACAATATCAATAAATTCAACTCTAATTGTTAACTTCAACCTTTGAAATGGATTATTGAATCCTCTGCATTTGGAACTACTAACTTATCTGGCCCCCAAAATACTCCATCCATATTGTACTCACTTAGCAATCACCTGTAAATTAAAAACAATCTTATAGATGCAAATCCTTTGCACAATGACACTAATCTGGCAATAATAATCAATATTGATCAGTCAGCTCAACACCTAGTTGATTTAAGAACCACTTTTCAAAAAAACTATTTAAAAAATGATTACTGAAAATTATCCCATTGATACAACTACATTCAAAACAAAATTTTCAGCCCTGACAAGTCCCATAAGGGGAATACTAAGGAGGAATAACATTTCTTCAGTCAAAAATAGTCTTGAGCAATAATTTGTTTTAGATGATCTTAAAAATGTTTTACAACCATTACAATCTGAGGTTAATAATATCGTATGCTACCTAACAATAATCAGTGATGCACTGAATTACTTTACAAAGAGAATGGAGCCATCTGAAAGCTGGTTCTCTGTCTGCCAAGAGAAAATTGACTACTCACAAAAAATATGCAGTCCTTTAAATGTGACTTATTTTTCTTATAAGACTGTATCTAGAAGCCAGAAGTTGCTTAGGTTCATTGGTAGGTACTAGGCTATTGGCCCTGGGGCCTATACAAGCCCAGCCAAAAAGGTACCCTGGCTTTTGCCACCCAAGAAAATTATTTTCCTGTGCCACTGTCGAGCAGAGCCACAGAGATGATCCCCGGGGCGAATTTCCTATTTCTCATCCAATCATCAAGATTTTTCTTGAAGAGTGCTATTGAGGAGCTTTGTTTGATATAGATAGGTAGTTTATTCCAGAGTATGGGAAGTCTCTGGGACAGGAATCTATCCCTCTGGCATGTTATGTTTATTGTGGTGACAAGGTTTAGGTCCTTAGAGCATGTAGCTCAGAGGGATTGGGATTCCTTTAAGTGGAGAATGTCCAACAGCTCTGGGTTTGACATAGCTTTGTATGTTAGGCAGAGATCACCTCTGAGTAGGCGATATGCGACGGAGTAAAGCTGGAGTTTTTTGTGACAGTCTGCATAGGGCATCGGTTTGAGGCTGGTAATTCTCTTTGTGAGGTATTTCTGTGGCCTTTCCAGTTGTTGTAGATGTCCTGTGAGGTACATACCAAAAGGGGCATTGTACTCTATAATGGGTCTAATGAGTGATGAGCAAAGGGGAACAATGACCTCTTTTTTTCTGGATGAGAAACCTTTTGTGATGAGGAGTGCCACATAGAAGGATTTCCTGACTACTGTGGCAGTGTGATTATCAAAGGAGAGACTACTGTCCACCTGTGTCCCAAGGTCTCTTATCACACTTTCAGTGTTAAGTATACTACCGCCTATGTTGTAGTTCATGGGTGCAGAGTTTTTACGAAATGGGATGACAATGCTCTTTTTGGCATTAAGCTTGAGGCCATGGCTTTGACACCAGGATTCTGTCTCAGTGAGGCCCTTTTGTAGGATGTCCACATTTTTAGCAGTTTTTATTATGGCTCCTAGTTTGCAGTCATCTGCGAACTTCATTAGCCAAAGACCTTCTGTGTTAGCCTGTACTTCAGAGAAATAGATACCAAACAGGAGAGGACCCAGGACTGAACCCGGTGGTACTCCACTCACTGCTCTGAAGTCGGATTTGGAGTCTGCTACTTTCACAGTGTTGGTTCTGTCAGTGAGCCAGTTGGCAACTCATCTTGTGACATAGGGATTTATACCTAGTTTAGTGAGTTTATCTATAATTCCAGAGTGGGGGATGGTGTCGAAAGCCTTGGCAATATCTAGATAGGCTGTGTGAACAACCTTAGCCTTGTCTACGCTTTGGTGACTGCTTCAAAGAAGTCTATCAGGTTTAGGAGACATGATCTGCCTTTTACAAACCCGAACCGGGTGGGGTCCAGAGTTTGGAAATTACCAATGTTTTTGTTTATAAGTTCCATGATGATACGTTCCATGGCCTTGCAGACCAGGCTCATCAGTCTAATGGGGCAGTAGTTCCCGGGGTCCGTGGTGGCTCCCTGCTTGTGGAGTGGGATAACTGTCTCTGTGCGCCACTCAGCAGGCACAAAGCCTGAGGTGAGGCTATGATTGAACATGGTACTTAGGTGGGGTGCCAGTTCGTTCTGTAGTTCGTGTAGAACACAGCCTGGGATGTTGTCTGGTCCCATGGATGCTGTGTTCTTGGCTTTGGAGAGTGTGGTTTTTACCTGTGTAGCCGTGATTATAGGAACTTTGCATTCTTCCGGTATAGAGATGGGCTCTTTAGGGGGTGAAAGAGAGGGTGAAGTTAGCACTGAACCTATCTGCCAGGATGTTGGCAATATCAGCTGAGTCTGTATATTTAGTGCCATTGTGCTGTAACTCAGAGCAGATCTGAGTGTTGCCATTGAGATTCTTGACATAGCTGTAGAATGCTTTGTGGTTGTCTTTAGAATCAGTGGCGATTTTGTTTTCGTAACTAGCTTTGGAGGATTTTATCAGGGATTGCAGCTTTTACTGAGGCTGACCAGGGAGCTCCTCCATTCATGGGATTTTACTCTCTTTTGCAACAGTTTTTTCCATCTGTTGTACAGTTTATGGCAGGGGACCACCAGATTGGCTTCCTTTTTTTGGAGGATAGCGTCTTGGTTCTGTTTGGGATAGCATGATCCATGCACTCATGTAAGTGCTTATAAAGTGTAATTGTGTAGGATTCAGTAGTCGTAACTGTATTTTCCATCTGCATGGGTATCATGAAGTTCACCACATCTGTCTTAAGAAGCATGAAGTTGGCTTTGGAGAAATTTTTTACTATGGTTTCCTTAATGAGGGTTGAAGGCAGGATGTGAATATCTAGGGTAATTTGCTTATGGTCGGATCGGACCAATGAGGTGTTGACTTCACGTGTGGAACACCAGTCACTCATGTTGGCAATGACTAGGTCTAGGATATTGTTGCCCCTGGTGGGGGTGTGGATAAGTTGATCCAGGGCATTGGAGTTTATGAATTCCAGAAAGCATTGAGCAAATGAGTTGGTACATGAGTAGTTTTCCCAGTTAATGGTGGGGTAGTTGAAATCGCTAGGGTGTTTGCTTGAACCCTAATATTTTCCAGTATATCAAGAAAAGGGGAGTGGGAATCCTGGGGCATGGTGGGTGATCTGTAGCAAGCTACAATTTGGATTGCAGTTTTGCCCAGAGTTAGTTGCACTTGGATAACCTCGGCTGCATTATGCTGAGCAACTAGCCTGAAGGTGTGGATATCCTTAATGAATATGAACACACCTCCGCCTTTGCTGTTCCAGTCCAGGTTACATTGCCGAAAAATGTGGTATGAGTTATAGCCTGGTAGTGCAGGGGTGCTCTCTGGAGCCTTGAACCAGGTCTCAGTCACTGCACAGATATCGATGTTCTCCATTTTAAGGAGTGCCTCGAGTGAGTGCATTTTGAGATTTAGACTTCTAGCATTGAGAAGCATCACCCTCAGTTTTTGCTTGCCTGTTCCTGTTACGGTGGTGAATTTGTCATTTGTACCTTGCCTAAAAAAGGCACTATAGGGGTGGCAAGAACCTTAGCCAGTATACAGAATCCCAGGGGTGGCAGGTGCAGGCCATCTCTAGCAAAGCATCATGTCTGGCGACCATGGATACTGGATCCCTTTAGAATGGCACCAGAAGCTTAGCCAATTGTTGAAGTCAATCATTTTTGTCCTTGTACTGCAGCATCATTCTGGGTGATGGCAGAATGCTACTCAGGGCTAGGGTCATACCTACCTGGGCTACAAGATTGGAGAGCTCTTCCATGTCTCTTTTCATGTAGTCCAGGGAGGTACGTCTAAGGTCATTCACACCAACATGGACAATGACAGAGTCCTATTTGTACATTTTGTGGAGTGACCTGAATGCATGGGTTATGTGGCGTATTCTGGCACCCAACAGGCAGCTGACAGTAACTTTCTCCTTGTTTAGCCTGGTGAGTGGGACATCACTGTGCATGACTATAGAGTCACCTATGACTAGTGTTTTGGGTACGTTGTTTTGCCTTATTGGCTATGGTTAAGTGGCACACTAAGTCTGTGGGCTATGTGTCATTTGGGTTGTGTCGGGGGATGGAGGTTGCTTGCATTTCTGCTTTGGAGGTCTCTGTTGCTTAGACAGATTATTATTGAGAGCCTCCACAAATGTTTTTGTGTTTCTATGTGTGGATTTTGGTGGTATAGATTTATTGAAACTATGTGATGAGTGTGGTGTGGTACAAGTGTTTACGTTCTCCTCTTGACTGTCAAGTTCAGTCTTGATTGGAGAGAGCTTTACCTCCAGTTTGGCTAGATAAGTGCATCTCTCACAGGTTGTAGTGTTGGGTGGTAGAAGGAGAGGGTTGTCTGTGTACATGAGGCAATTTCTACATTGCCCCAAGATGTCCAGATTCATCAGATAGACAGGAGAGAACACTGGGAGCTGACCCTTGGACATGCCTGAATAAAAAACTATTTTCCTCTAGATAAGTGTGGAAAGTGAGTACAAGAGCTGTTTTTCTCTAAGCAAATGAGGAAAGTAAGTACCAAAACTGTTTTCTTCTAGGTAATGAGGAAGGTTGAGTGTTGTAGTAATTAGCAGCTTATTTAGTGCTTACAAGATCTGAACAAGTGCTGATCACGAATAAGCAAATTCAAGTGCTAAAGCTAAGAATCTGTATCTGGACTAAACTAGTTACAGGAAAGGGGGGGAACAAGTGCAAATGCAGGCTTTTAAATCAGAAAGTTGAGAGAAATGGAAAAACTGCCCAAACGGCCAATAACTAGAATTTCTGGGCCAGAACCACTCCTTATGTGGTAGATAGGTTACCTAGTGCTTACCACTCCCACTGATAAGCTAGAAGGCTTCCCTCCAACACAGAAAGCTTGGGGGAGGGGGCTCAGAAGCTTACATACAGTCTTGGATGAAGCAAATCTGAATCCGGACTACACTAGTTACAGGAGAGGTATTTAGATATATATATATATATATATATATATATATATATATATATATATATATATAGATATATGTATATATATATATATATATGTATAGACAGAAAAGTAGCTAAAACAGCAGTAAAAACAGTTCAAGTTGCTTTAACAATCTCCTCATCAGAGGTATACCAGAACAAGAAGAAACTGCCAATATCATCTCAGTAATTAAAGAACATGTAATGGCTATGCTGGATAATCACAATTATGCTAATTAAATAATTATTGAAAATGCCTATACTTTTTAAAATGACAAGATATTAATGTAATCTTAAAAGCTGCCAAAATGAAACAATTAGCTAACTGGCATGTACACAACATTACTTTTGCTCAAGACCTTCCCCTTTGACATAAAATGGAAATGCAGAAGCTCTCATTGTTTTATTTTACCTTATTAAAACAATATAAAATTCAAATACTATTGCCTGCCAAGTATTCTTTTTCCTTCATCAATATGACCTAAATGTTTTCCCAGAGGTCAAATCAACGTTCAATTAAACTTTTAATTGTATACCATACTAACCTCCGGGTTATGTAGCTTTCATTCTTGCTCCTGTTCATGTATTGCCGATCTGTGGCTCTGACGGCCACTGCAAATTTTGCATATCCTTTTCTAATGTATATTACATGCCTACACTTTTTAAAGTGACAATATATTAATGTAATCTTAAAAGCTGCAAAAATGAAACAATTAGCTAACTGGCATGTACACAAAATTACTTTTGCCCAAGACCTTCCCCTTTGACATAAAATGGAAATGCAGAAGCTCTCATTGTTTTACTTTACCTTATTAAAACAATATAAAATTCAAATACTATTGCCTGCCAAGTATTCTTTTCCTTCATCAATATGACCTAAATGTTTACCCAGAAGTCAAATCAACATTCAATTAAACTTTTAATTTTATACCATACTAACCTTCGGGTTATGTACCTTTCATTCTTGCTCCTGTTCATGGATTGCCGATCTGTGGTTCTGACGGCCACTGCTAATTTTGCATATCCTTTTCTTATGTATCCTATAGTAACCAGGATCAGATTTCTTCATTTTTAACTCATCTAGTAATAACTTGCTGTGGTGCAAAGACTTGCTTCTCCATTGGATTTACATTTATTTTTGCTTATCAAATATTAGAACATAATTTTTCTTATTACGGCTATATTCTGCTCTAATAGTCAGGTTAAATATATTCTATCAATAACAGATCAATTATCTATAACTTACAATTTACAGACAATAATTTCAAAATGCTACAGCAGAAACATCAGTTGTTTGAACTATATGCCTTTTTTATTTTACTCCCTTTTGGAAGATAGACATTGGCTAATTTCATTTTATTTTTCTTTGGATATCATGAGCTGTGCAAATGTAGTAAGCTAATGTCGTGGACATTATTTCAGGGTATTTTGTACTTCATTAGGTCACTGAGAACATGATTTTCCATGTTAAATCTAAATGTTGTAAATAGTATTGGGGGTTTAGGCTCCTCTACACACAGACTATAAATAACACTTATTTTTTCCTGCTACTTTTAGTTTATTCTTTCTTCTCACATTAAGGGAGATAATGTTAGGACTATCGGTAGAGTAAGAACACACAGTCCTTTGAATAACTCTGTAACTCTCTCTGCACATAGGCATTATCTCAGATCAACCTAACTATCTCAGTTAATATTCATAATCCAAAAAATATTTTATCTTCATACACTCTCACCAATAAATATCACTACTGATAGCTGGAAACTGAAAGGTATACAAAACCCTAAAAAGGAAGCTCCTTCTTCATCTATTTTATAAACTGAATAATTCTTTTTTGTTTATCCAAGAATGTGAATTACTTTGAGAACAACAAGATATTTAAAAATGAATTTTATTTTCAGAGTCTGAAAGAATTCATACAAACAAAAATGTTATACTAATTTTAATTTAAAAAAATCACTCCCTTGTGATTTACAAGCCTCCAGTTATGATCCTGATGGAAGATATTGTTATATTAAATGCAAGTTCACCTCTTTACATAAAACAAGGCTTGTATTAAATATTTGCACAACTTGCATCAAACAAGTAGATATGTAGATTTTTTTTTAACAAAAATGTTCAATGTGTTAAACAACTTCATCATGGGGGGATGGGAGGATAGTAATAGACCCAATGAAAGTCAGAACTAAACACAGTGCATACAAGGATATCTCCCCAACTGAAGTTTTATTAGAATTATAAACTGAATGCAATCTGGATAATAAGGATTTTAATTTTATCTTTTATTCACATTGTTTCAAATCTTGGTCCAGAACTGATTATTTTTTTACTAATATGTAGGCTGCAGACTTACATAACAGATTTCTAAATAGACCATTGGACAATCTCTGGCAATTCGAAGATCCAAATTTGACTAAATCTACATCTATCTTACTCTAATGTAAGCCCCTTAATAAACTGGACTCTTAACCCTACTCTACTTAATAATCAGGACATCAAACAAGAAATTAAAAAAAATCTAGTTGAATTTTTATCAAACCACCATGCTAGTAACATGACATTGGATATCTCATGGGCAGTGTTCAAACCCCAGTTACATGGCTTTTTAATCAGTAAGGCTTCATACCTTAGAAAATCAAATAAATACATAAATAAAGATATACTGGTCAATTAAAAAGCCTTAGAAATTATCCTGGGACAAAATTATGACACTGAGACAGATTCACGAATTAAAGATGAAAAAAAAGTATCTTGTGTTAACTTACCTAACACAACTGAATTGGTATGAATCTAAAATAGTAGTCACCTATTTGGAATGGATACAAACTCCTTCCAAACTATTAACTAAATTAATACTCAACCAAGACTCTCAGTTATGTATCTGAAATTAAGGTAAAAAAAAATCTTCTTACTCAAAAATGCATTTAATATTTGCTGACCAGAAAAGTCTGACTAGAACAGAGCCTATTTTTCAGTGGAGGCCCAGGGAGAAATGCTCCAGACCCATGTCTTTCTAATGTGGGAGGAAACTGGAGTACGTGGAGAAAACCCATGAGGACACAGGGCATGCAGACTCCACAAAGAGGGCACCTCAACCGAGAATTGAACCAGAGAACCTCTTGTGTGAGGTGACAATGTTAACCGCTGCATCACTGCACTGCTGAAATATTATCAATATTTGAAAATCTCTACTTTAATCTGTAAGAAACAAACATCAATTCATATAATAAAACAGAGCTTGAAAACTACTTAAACTTATTATATTTCCACAAATAAATTCCAAGCAATAGCTGATACTACCAGTACCTATCCAATTCCTTGAAATAAAAGAGGTCATAAATAGTTTCAAAAGGGGAAAATCACCTGGACCTGATGGTGTTTACAACTGAATTTTACAAAAAACTTTTAAGGACCAAATAGCTCCTATTTTGCTATACTTATTCAACTTCATAAGTTCAAATGGAATTCCTGACCTATATATAAACAGAGATAAAAAAATTTAATTTGTAAAAGACATTCTGACAAATTGGAAGCAATCAACTCTAGACAAATTGCACTAATTAACAAAGATATAAAGATTTATGCAATGATCTATACAAACAGAATAAAACATGCTTTACCCACTATAATCACGATTTCAATCAGGTTTTCTACAACACAGACAAATGTCAGATCAAAACTTAAGTTTTAAATCGCAACTCCTTAGTGACATGTCAGCAGCTGAAATGTCAAGTGCTGACAAGACTAACAAAAAAAAAAAAAAAAAAAAAACAGAAATCTCTTTTCTCCTTTAAACTTCTTTTTGCAGGGGGAACAAGCCCCCCCTGCATTCCCCATGCTGGGGGCAGGTCCCCAGATTTCCCAAACTTATATATACCAACTCCGAGACTTGATAGTGAGTTCTTTCAGCTACTCGGTATCAGTATTTTGGGACTTGCTCTAGTGGGTCCCAACATTTCAAACGGTTACCTTAAATCACTCCAATTGCTCAACACATACCATACCGCAAACATTTATGCTCTTTTTTAGATGCTTCTTAAGCTTTTGATAAGATTAACATTCAATTCCTTTTTAATATCCTTCCTGTATTTGACCTGCCAACAAATTTCTTAAAATATTTTTCAGTACTCTGTAGCAGTCTCTCTACCAATATCATAGATAACAAAAATCTGTCTAGACCAATCCATTTAAAGAATGAGGTGCATTACGTTTGCACACTTTCCTCATATTTATTTGTTATATATAGAAGTCCTTTTTTCTCTCATTACCTCAATCAAAACTCTTACAGACTACTCCCAGTCATATATTCTTGATATTCCATTTACTGCTTTTGCAGATGACATGACTATTTATCTTTCTTGTCCCAACATTGAGATTCCAAGAATCTTGAACATTATTCATTTTTCTAAATTTGCAAACTATAGCATAA
Source organism: Protopterus annectens (assembly GCF_019279795.1). Classification (NCBI taxonomy): domain Eukaryota; kingdom Metazoa; phylum Chordata; order Ceratodontiformes; family Protopteridae; genus Protopterus; species Protopterus annectens. The sequence goes on from NC_056726.1 coordinate 871,100,885, forward strand.
ATCTCCAAAAATCTTCCTTATTTAACCTTCTTCACAAACAAATTCACTCTGTTGATTTGTAAGAATTAGAAGGTATTGCCACAAAAGAGATTTAAGTATTTGGGAATTAACTTTTCATCTGTTCTCCATTTCAACTATCATATACAATTCCGGGACTAATATTACTTCAGGCATAAAAAGGTGGCAGTCACCTAACTTTTCCTTCTTATCCACAATACCAGTTGTTAAAATAAGCATCTTCCTAAGACTCCTTTTCTTCTTTATGTCTACTATACATTCATTGTCTTCATGAATCTTTCACACTATAGAGATCAAACTTTCAAAAGTCATATGGTTCCCCAAAACAACAAGAATCAATTAAACTAAACTAACCCATCCAATCAATCATAAAGGTTGAGGCTGCCTGATTTCTATATCTACTACATAATAGTCAGAGCATTACATCTTTATAAATGTGTGACCTTTAATCCTACTAAATCTACATAGGGCCCAACCTGGATAAATATATGGTCAATATGTATTAAGTGCTATAAATGCAACCCACTAGCTATAATAAACCTAAAGACAAATAAAATAAAAAAGCTTAAAATGGAAAAAATATTGACACAACATGTTGTTCACTTTCAGCAATTAATCAAAATCATTGGCTTAGAACAAATAGCTACTCTTTTCTAACCTCTTACATAACAATTATAATGTCTTATTGAATAATACTGTAATTTATCTTAACTTTGTTTTTTAAAAATGTCACCATATGGGATATGTTTTCACTAAATTTTACCTACCCACTTCACATATGTGAGTTTCTCTAGTTCCCAAAAAACTACTCTGCTACTGTGAACTCAGTCATTACAGCTCTAAAATCTTACTGTACTCAGTGGGGGATACAGGAATTTGTAGAAGCAGCATTGTACTCTACAAAGTTGAACAGTGGGTGGTGGGACATAGACCACTGGGGATGTGTGTGTGTGTGGAAAGATTACATTAAGACATTCTAACAGTGCATGTGAATTGCACATCACTGTGGTATGGCTATGTCAGTGGAGGCAGATAATTCCTGTCCAGCAAACAATAAACTAACTGACAGTATCAATTGTGTAAACTGACAATATTGTACAACACCAGAATTGTGCATGGCATCTGCCTCCTTTCTACATTATCAGTACCCACTTGCAGTCCTGCTCTTAAGCCCATTATTGAAACCCAAAAGCAAATATAAATATGACATGCGTTCCACAAATTTTTGCATATTGCCTTCAGTATCTCATGGAGCTCCTATTTCATCCTGACTGCATCACTATACACACATTTTAATGTCAGCTTGTGCAGGACATCTTAATCTGCAGCACTGAGGCTACCATTCTTGAGATATCAACAGTGACATATAAATATCGGTAATAATCATAATTGCAGGAGCAAGCAATGACTCAACTCCTTTCTGTACAATGTTACTGTGTAATGTTTTTACTACCTACCTATGTACACATAGGTGTACATTTACAGTCTTGCTGCAAAGTACATTACTGTATAAACAAAATGGAGGTGCAACTAGAGCAGAGCTTTGACATAAAGCTAGGTACCCCCCCCAGGATTTAATAAACTCTGTGTAGGGACTGTGTAGAGCCTGTATGGAATGTATCCATGTTTGTAGTCACAGCTCCTCCTCAGCATCATGCCATGCATATTAATGATGGTGCATCACCAAAGGAGAGCTGATAAATATGGTTATTGAATCAGTGTAGGAAGAGGTGTAGTGCTAACCATGGCTGCAGATGAATATGAGACTCCCTGCAATTCTCTTTATCTTGCTTTTATTTTATTTTTTCCTTTGTTTTATTTTTATTTTTATTTTATTTATTTTTTAAAAAAGCATGTTTGCACAGTGCAGAGTGCAGCAATACCAATCTGTGCTCACATATAAGATAGCAGACACCTGCCAGATATCTAAAAATAGAAACTTGATGTAATTAACTATTTAATTAAAGGTGTGTTTAAGCGTGTCTAAGGGTGTTTCGTGCTGTGGTCCTCAGCACTGCGTATAGGTAGGTCAGTGGTATATGTGAAGGTATACTAGGTTTCTTAATATCTTCAAAGCTATATGGGTAGTATTACAGCTTCATGTGAAGTAGGTCCAGGGTTTGAATACATGGAAGGGAAAATATGTATTTAATTTTAATGCACATTTTCTGCATTTTTTTTACTAAAAGATGGCCTTGCTGCACTCTGCTAAGCTCTCCTCAACTGTGCTTAGACCTGCTAAGCACTATATAACTATGGCAATGGCTAACAATGTTTGTGTGGTATTTGGCTTTGCTTGGCTGATTTGCACACTACTAAGCTCTGCTAACACTCTAGTTTTCACGGTTTTCATGAATCTCAGCTTAGCTGTGCTGGTTTGTTCACTGCTAAGCAATGTGGTGCTTTTCTGAATGTTGCCCAATGATGTGTACGGGCAGGAAAACAGCCTATATTAAGCCTAATAGGTGGGAATGCAGCAGAAGCCATTGGCATTCTGTCACTGATGGCACACTATGGTTGGCGGTGGTGAAGGAGGATGCTTTCAGGCACAGTGCTGGGGAATTCTAGAGTCCAGGATTATGGTTGGGCTCCTTGTGCAAAACCATGCTGGCAGGCTGCTGCAGGGAGGTTTCCAGGACTCAGACTGTAAGGTGGAGGCCTGGGACTGGCTGAGCAGAGAACTCACCAGTGTCACTGGTATCCCACACACAGGTGAGCAGTGTCATCACCACCATGATGACCTGAAAAGATGGAAACAGGGACTCTTGGACACCTGGGTACAAGAAGCTAGGGCTGAGAATTCCCCACAAGTATGTAAGTACTTTTCCTTCTGTTTTACTAATATGTACTCTGGATGTCTGCAAAACTGGTATACATAATGGTGTGCTTCTCTCCCAACAGCTGCAGCTGAGAGGGCTACCAATGCCAAGTTGCATACCAGGTGTTTGGCCAGGTTGTGCTTTAAGTGTGGTGAGTACGGATGTATTATGCTAACGTAGTGATATAAGCAAGAAAGAGTAAAGCATTAAATGCAATAAAGTATATACAGTAAAGTGTGTAGGGCAATAAGTGTGGAGTTGTAGTTAAATAAATGAATAATGCCAAGTGTAGTGCAATACAAACATGAAACAATACAAATAACTGCATTAAAGTATATACAGTAATGTTTGTAGTGCAATAAATGTGGAATTAGAGCTGTATTGCAATAAATAAATAATGCCAACTGTAGTGCAATAAAATATGAAACAATACAAATAACTTCTTTAAAATATATACAGTAAAAATTGGAGTGCAATAAATGTGGAATTAGAGTTGTATTGCAATAAATGAATAATGCCAACTGTGCTGCAATAAAAACATGAAACAATACCAATAACTGCATTAACGTATGCACAATAAAGTTTGTAGTGCAACAAATGTGGAATTAGAGCTGTATTTCAATAAATGAATAATACCAACTGTAGTGCAATAAAAACATGAAACAATACCAATAACACCAAGGAAAATGGTGTACATCAGGATTGCGTTGTAACCATTGCAGTAGAGCTGTATGCATTGAGGCTGTAAGGTAAGGAGCTACAGTCAAGTATAACACTGTAATCACTGTAGAATGCAAATGTAATGGCTGCAAATTGTATTGGTTAACTCATATAAGTACTCTTCAAGACCATCTCTTGGTCAATATTGGTCACATAATGTGATGTCATCCAGAGACCTCAAGTAATAAAATTATATTGTTGAGGTAGCCCACTCCATGAGCTGATATTGTCTGTTGACTTGAGATATGATACTGAAATATAGCTTACCTACTATTGGTGTTATGCTTGTATTTCATGCATGTGTGCTCTACTGTCACTGCAGTCTAGTATAACACTGTAATAGTACTACCATGTCATATTTTGGTTCCAGGTGAGCTCTAGGTAAATATCAGTCAGCCAGTAATTTGCAGTGACTCAGTAGCATAGTTTGTTAAATGCTCTGTATAAAGTACATTTTGCCACATACAGTCCAGGGCTCAAATCCAGTGGTATCTAGCAGTAAATATTACAGTAACAGTCAGGTAATGCTCATGATCTCTCTCTCTCTCCACAGGAACAATAGGTAAATGGGTCAGGTAACCCATATTATGAGTAAATAATTGTATTTTTAGATGTCACAGACTATTAAAATCACTAGCAGGAATGTGTTCATCAGCATTGTTCAGTCAGAAATAAAATGTGCAATCCCGGTATGGCTGTATGCCTGGAGTGTCTGTTAAAAGTTGCTGCAGTTAATTAATGCATTCTGTGAAGATGTTCCCTGCAGTCACTGCTATTGTTTTTTTTTTTCCCATACCTGCAAACCAAGGCATAACAGCTGTTTAATGTCTGTACTGTACACATACATGTCTCTTAAGTGTTACTTCACAATTTCAATTTATGTAAATAATAGTGCATAATCTGTCACATGATTTCCAGGGAAATGATTACCTAGATTGCAAAGTATCAGCACATAAGCCAACAGAACACCTTGGTAGTTATATAGGTCCACCTGATGTGCAAGTGTTCTTTGTAGTTGTGTACCCACAGTTGTTACTGCTTGGCCCATAGTGTCTCATGTAAATAGCTTGAGAGGTATGTATGTGTTACATCAGCTATAGGAGACTTGTAGTCACTGTATATATAAACAAAATGCAGACCCGTAGAGTAGATAGTATTACTGTTGTCAAGGAAATAACCGGAAGTGTTACTAATGGACTATTTTTCTCTCTCTTCCCACCCCTTATCTTCATTTATTTCTTTTTGTTATTTGTTCATTATGATTTACTATTAACACATGTTGTTACGTTAACTGTATTTTGGGAGATGTGTTTTATTATTGTTATGTATTATAATGGTTGCATATTAACATATCTTGTTAAATTACATATTTTGTTGGTGTTATGCTGTAACTGTTACTGGCATGCTGTTAACATACTGACTGTTCTGTTATTTATTGCTTTGCTATGGCCGGTCCCAGCTGATCAGCCTACCTTGTGTCAACCGGCTGTGGCATCGGGTCGTTGCATGTCTGGACCCCAGACTGGTGGTGCCCCCTCCACTGCCCCATCACCACCTGACAGTATGCTGGACAACCTGGTGGGGTAGCCTCTCCCTGGTGCCCAGCCTCCAGCACAGCCACTCTCAGGGCAGTGAAGGAGCGGTGTTGACAGTCCCATGGGTGGGTATGTGACTCATGCTGCTGCTGTCTGGAAGCATATGCAACTTGGATTCCACAACACCCTCCCCATCCAAGGTGTTCTCCCACCTCATGTGTCTCATACTGGCCCTGTCTGCTGTGTTGTCTGTCTTGTCTGTCTGCGAATGCATCTCCTTCAACTCAACTTACCTCCCCATGCATACCTAAGTCCCTTCCCTAACATTCCACACTTACCTTAAAAAAAAGGGCACCTGTCCTACAAAAAAAAAAAAAAAATCACCCCATACATAGCTCTCCATTTCGCAAATGTGTCCACTGGTCCCATTAGCTTGACATCACAGTTATGTTGTTCATATCCCTCTCTCTGGGGTTTGGGAGTTCAAATTCATCTATAAAATCTGTCAGTGTGTACAGCTGTTGTTGTTCAACTAATGGATAGCTATGGTTCTTTCCTGCACCCTTCCTGCACATTCGTACCCACCTTTCACTATGTTTTTTCCCCTGCTTGCCATGATTTTACCACTTCCTATCTCTTCTTTTTTCTTTTCTTTCTATTTTTTTAGCACAGAGCTACATGGTGTGCCCTGTCATGAAGCTTTGCTTAGCTAAGCTAAATAGAGCTCTAATGAGTATATGTGTTTATAATATTGTAAGTCACATGTACAAAATAAACACCTCTGCCATGTTTCAAACCCAAGCCCATCACACCTTCAGCACACTGTTTTAACCCACTACATCATGCAGCACTTAATTAAAACAGGTGTTTTTTATCAAAATATAGTGATTGCCACTTACAGTCATTAGGCATGTCTCAGCGGAGCTGAGCACCATGCCACACTGTGCAAATTGGAATTTTAAATTAATGAGAAAAGTGGGAGTGTACCTTGGACTCTGGTGCAATAATACACCACTAGACAGCCAAAGACACAAAAAATGGATGTAAGTGAGGCCTGTGATAGTAGGTAAATATGCCCTTGTATCAGCAACATGTAGAAAGACACCTGCTAAGGCATCTGGGGCAAATAACATGTTCAACTTGGACCCTGGTGCAGAAATACAACCATAGAAAGCCATGCACATACTGATGGATGAAGGCAATATGTGCCACAGCCTATATTTCTGCACATATGCCTTGCAAATACATCTGCTGTAGCAGTGACTCAGTAGCTAAGTTTGTTAAATGCCTTGCATGCAGTACATTTTGCCACACACAATCCTAGCTTCAAATCCAGTCTTGCATTGCAGTTCAATTACATTATTGTGAAGATAGCAATTAATGGCAAATCATGCAATCTTCATCCACACAGGTTACTGCTAATTAATAAACTACTATCTAGTTTTGCAAGTCAAAAGCTTGCAGGTAGGGACACACTGCACATATCCGTATAACATAACTATATGTTGCCTACTACTCTGTTACTTGCACTGTTGCATAACAGATGTACCTTAATTGCATGCCTCAATTGGACTGTAAAGGGTACCCTTACCCTGGCTCTGCAGTAACGACAAGGCTGCCACAGCTGCCGCAGTTACATGTACAGCTCGTTGTCCTCCAAAGTGTTCACACTCCTCCTGTGTGTTCTAGGCTGCAGCAGCAGTTGCAGCCTGTAGCACACATACCTGTATGTAAAGGTAGCTACTAATGACCTACCATATCTCCCAGCTCCCCAGCACAAGGAATCCAGATACAGCCATACTTAACGGAGGGATAAAGGTCCAGAGATTGGGACTTGTTTTACAGATTGCCCCTACATAAATTGTAAGTTGATACAATAACATATATTGCATATGCATGCATATTCTGAGGGGTATGAAGTCTGACACTCAAGTGTGTGTCTTCCATTACTGACCTCAGCCCAAAATGTTTGCCAGTGAATTGCCAGATCACCACTATGTCATGTGACACTGACCATACATGAGGTGAAACTGTGGACATACTGCATAAATCTCTACAGTTGACAGTTATGGTACCTATCCTCTGAAGTGCTGTAGTCTCCACTCATCAGTAATGTTCATCTTAACAGCTAATAAAGGGGCCCAGGTCTACATGAAGGCCTTATATATTGAACTGTGCTGGCATGTCATTGGCTAATGATAGTGCAATTCAGCTGTTTTGGCTGCAGTTAGCATATCAGAGCCACGGACTGGTGCAGAGGCATTTACCTGGTAATGAGCAGTATCTTAAAAAGGCAAGCAAATGGTTATGGGGCACAAGTCTGTATGAGACTTACCTCACACAGAGACCATATTTTCAAAAGATTACCAGAAGCAAAGTTCAACAAAGAAGTACTACACTCAAGCAGGTATGTAATTAATTTTTCCATATAACAGCATGCAGATGGGAGGATGGAGGTATGGGGAATAGGGGTTACAGCAGGAGTCCTGTCTTAGATCGATGGTAAGGACATGTCATTGATACTCAGCTGTCCTAGACCTATAGGCATGCCTTTTAAATGTCCCTGATTTAAACTCACATCTTAGCTCTGTCCCTCTTATTCCCTCCTACAATGGTTGGTTGTTGTAGGAAAGCTAGTGAACTGCATGTAATACATAGTGACAATAAGTAAGAGCGTATACTTCTGTAGTGACAGATGATGTACACTAATTCACCTCCTTTCATCCTGTCAATGTCTCACATAAATAGTTCTAACACTTTAAAAATGTCCCTGATTGTCCCGGATGTACTCTGGCTAAGTCCATGATTATGTTTACATTGTTTTCTGTCTGGTTGGGAGCTATGCCTTACATAATTGTCAACCTGTTACAGCAAGAAATCTGAACAATGCAATTATTAATGGAAGAGCAAAGGCTCAAAATTAGGGACACTGTAACTATTGCTCGTACAAAGTAAGAAAGTGAATAAAATAACAGATATTACAGTAGCATAACTGTATTCTGAAGGGTATGACATCTTAAACTCAGATGTCTGTCTTTATTTTCTGACATCAACCATCAATGATTATACAACCTTTTGTCAGAAATCCACAATGTTGTGTGAAAATGACCAATACTATGAGGCAAACATCTTGACATTCTGTAAACATCTGTATAGCTGAGAGGTATGATGCCTACAGGGAACATTTACTACAGCAGGTTTGCATTTTTTCTGTCATTCTGCACACTGGTGTTGCTGGACTGTCCCCATATAGTGGTTGTAATAGTATACTGGTATTTGTCTGGCTGTGGCCATATGACATATTAGTGGAACTTTGCCGATAGGGGACACACCACAGTACATCAAAGGGCTGGGTGTAGGAACATACAGCAGAATCTGTCACGGCAGATAGGGACATACCCCAGTATTGCTACTATCTTGGTGGTATCCACATACATAGAGTGTTGTCAGACTGTTGTGTTTGACATATGAGGAAGCAGTGGATAGTGCAGGCCATTATGGGTGTGCTGGATCTCTACATAGTGGACATCCACGTATCTGGTCATGTAACATGTTTCCTTTTGTTGTCTTTCAGGGACAATGTACCACAGAAGACATGCCCCCTTCTCAGATGCAGAGAATGACATAATAGTGGATGGACTGAGACAGCACCATCAGATGTTGTCCGGGGGAGCATAATCGGGAACACTGGGCAGCACTGTGGGTAGACATTGTGTGGGATATCAATCAGATTGGCCAACAAGACAGGACCTATGAGCAGGTCTGACACTGGGCCAAAGACATGCTGAATGCTGCACAATGAAGGGCAGCTGATGTTGCCAGGGATTGTGCCACAACCAGTGGAAGGCCTGCAATGGAACAACCACTCTCGGCCACAGAGGAATCCGTAGTGAACCTGGGAACACATGACAGCTCCCAGGCATCCATCACTCTATATATCATGGAGATGAGTGTTACAGTGTCCACAGCAGAGGAACGTCCAGGTAAGCTTACTGTGTTCACCAGTGTAGTACTGTAGCTCTCATTGTAGCAATCTGTACATACTGGTATATGGGTGTCAGTTCTATCTGCATTGGGAGGGGGAGTTGGGGTTTATGCTCAGTTGTGCACACATACTCAGAATCTCAGCAATTGAGCCAGTATCACAGAAGCTACTGTACATGTGGATATATTACCTTATAGTACTGCAACATTTGGTGGTGCTGACAATAACTCTCATTCATCTTTTCTTTGGTCCATCAGGTGTGGCCCAAGTCCATGGTCCTGTACCTGGTAAGTGTGATAATATTTTTTTATGGATCAAATATACCTTATGAAAGTTAATGGCTGCCATATTGCCCTATGTACAAATATTGTGTTTAGCCAGAGTAGAATATCTGTATATTCCATGCTGGAACAGTTAACTACAGTTCATAGACAGGGTAATCACAGGTGTGTATTTGAACAACCATCGACAAGTTTGCACTTATAGTCATGAGCATCTACACAGCCTGGTATACATGAGGCTATTACTCCAAGCTGCCTGCTCAAACACAAAAGGGAGATGGTACATACCTGAGGCAGTGACACTAGTACTGGCATATTATTCTCAAGATAGGTGCACTGGGTTTTATGTGTAGTTCTATCATGTATATTGTCATATTGCATACCTTACCAGCAGATTGTACTGGCAACTTTAACTGCATTTGGCTGAAGTGCATGCTATAAAGGGCTTGACTTGTCTGTATATGTTGGTGTGAGTTTGTCTGTTGTGCATGGGAGTGGAGCTGAGAAGATGTGAGACTGGTAGTGCAGTTGTAGATCCTCATTTGTATGAGTCTGTGTGGATTACCATATATAAAAGTGCAGGTAGTAATGTACTGCTTTTGTCTTGGTTTTCACAGGTGACTGGAGGGTGGGTTGGATTCTGTCCCCCTCACAACCTGATGCCAGTGTCTCATCAGACTCTGATGATGATGTTGGCCATAGTGAGGCACAGGTGGGGTTGTTAGAGGCTGAATCTGTCCCAGAGGTTGACATCCTTCTTCTGCCCTCATTATCACCGCATGCAGTCAGTATGCCCACTACTGGACAGTCAGAGGGTGGTGACTTTAAACAAAACAGTGTGGCAACTATGGCATCAGTGAGTGTAGACATGGCCATAACCAGAGATCTGCCAAGGTCCCACACAGGTGGATTGATAGGGGTGCTCATAGGAGGATTGCTGTCCATCCACCACCTTTTACAGGTGTCACATCACAGGTCACTTGGTGCATGTTTCAGGCCATCATGGAGGCATAGGAATGTCCTGAGAGCAACACCAGATGGATGCTTAGAGTTATGGATGCAGCACAGTCTGACATCTTTGACTGCCTCCACCACATTGGGGACACCTACACCCTGGATCGGTTCACTGATGCAATGGACAGACAGTGGGCTGAGACAGTGTCTGCCTTGGACCACACATTGTCTGTGCTGGAACATAAGGTTGTAGTTCAGTGTCAGACACATGGATGTAGGTCAGCAACACCATCTGCTGAGTGCCCACATGTCTGTGCTCAGTCATGCTCCCATAGTGGCAGTACCTCCAGCACTACTGAGAGAAGTGTGCTGTCCACACCATGACATGGCAGGCCACATGCACTTGGTTCAGTGTGATCCCGTGAGGGACACAGCCCCAGAAGACAGCAGTCACAGTCAGATACTAGCACCGCATCTGACTTTGGGCATGGTGGTGCCAGTTCTACTCCTGGCAGAGCCAGTTCCTTTGTTTGTGGCTGGAAGCAGTGAATTGCCCACTCTACCATGTATGGTCCACAACTGTCCAACATACACATGTGTAGGGTTCCCACTCAGCTTGACTGTGTAAATGCACACACTCAAACACCACTGTCACATGCAGGTCACCAACAGACACACAACACCTCTCCATGGCCCATCTAATCCACACCCCTTCCTGACTCACACACATACTGTCAACTTTTTGGCACACCCTAGGCTTCTGGCACCCCCACACCACACCTGGTGCATGTGATGATACCTGTGCCACATCCCCTGCCATGAGTGCCATCAATGCATGGAAATGCTACTATGTGTCTGATGCACAGGGTGTCTATATTATTTGACATGTACTTGTGTAGTGTAGTTCTATTTTGTCATGCCATTTGTTGTAGGCCACAACAGGTACTGTATGCTGGCATGTGTCATGACTACACATCACACTTTGTGTATCTTTGTTGCATGATGTTGGATTGTCAGTAGTGTTACAGAATAACAGGTGTGCTATGGACCTGTGTATGTTTCTGTTCCAGGAGTCTGAAGGGATAAACTATGGACATGTGGAAGCAATGGAGTGGCACAGGATGGCATGGCAGCACAGCAGAAATATGACATCAGCAAGGTACGACAATATACATGCATAGCTCCCAAGGTGCATATGTGTAGAACAATCTGTCTGGGACAATGGGGGCAGTCAGCATAATCATGCATTCATACTTTGTGATAAGGTCTGCTACCCTTGCTATATGTCACCTGCGTTTTCTGAACTTACAAATCTAGAATATGTAGTGGTGGTGTTGACACATTTACAGATATCCAGGTAATGGGTCAGACAGGTGGTGGACATCAGTTATGATTATGTAAAGGAGGGTAATTTAGGGCCAGCAGCTAGTCACAGCACCATAAAATGTGTAACCTTTGCCATTGCACAGAGATAATCCATATGGGCATATTCATAGCGCTGCAAGGGGATATATTTACACACACACACTCACACACACACACTCACACACACACACACACGCACACACACACACACACACACACACACACACACACACACACACACACACACACACACACACACAATTAGGTGGCATGAGATTACAACTCCTACCTATCTACTATTACACACCATAGCTCAAAGTACTTATTGCATGTGCCATGGAGTTTATCTGATATTAGATTGTCTGCCGTTGCTCTTAAGGCGGATGACATTAGCAAGCCTTCTAGAGGAGGGCAATTCAGAGGCCAGCAGCTAGTCACAGTGCCACAAAATGCATAACCATTGCACAGAAATAGCCAATATGGGCATGTCCATAGTGCTGCAAGGGGATATATTTACACATGGACACACATAGTTGGTTGATGTGAGATTAGAACTCTAACCTATCTATTATTACACACTATAGCCTACAGTACATATCACATGTGCCACAGAGTTTATCTGATATTAGACTGACTGCCAGCACTCTTAAGGTGGATGATATCAGCAGGCCTTATAGACGAGGGCAATGCAGAGACCAGCAGCTAGTCACAGGGCCACAAAATGCATAACCATTTCATGCAGATAGCCAATAAGAGCATATCTGTAGTGCTGCTAAGGGATATATTTATGCACACACAGAGTTGGCTGATGTGAGATTAGAACTCATACCTATCTACTATTACAAACTACAGCTTACAGCACTTATTACATGTGCCACAGATTATGTCTGTTGTATAAGTGATTGCAGGCACAGTACTTGTGGAGTACACAAAGTAGTCTTGTGCTAGACAGCATGTGTGGCCTGCAGAGTGATATTGCTTGGTACTGTTATTGTATTTAGTGTCCGAGTGGTTGTGTTTTGGTCTGGTTCCTTCAGACAACTGCTGTGATGTGTAACTGCAGATAACCTCAGCATTCTGTGGGTATGTGGGGACATTCTTACATCTCCACACACACACACACACACACACACACACACACACACACACACACATATATATATGTGTGTGTGTGTGTGTGTGTGTGTGTGTGTGTGTGTGTGTGTGCATAACAGAAATGTCTCTGTAAATGTTGCTGTGTGTGTACATTATGTAAATGTGCTAGGTAGATATATGTGGAGGGTCCATGTATCACTGTAATTTATATATATATATATATATATATATATATATATATATATATATATATATATATATATATATCAGTATCACATGTATATGTGATACATACTGAAAGATACTCTAAACATGTGTGAGGGAGATAGGGACAGACAAATATGTATACGTGGTTGTATGTATGTACAGACGTATTTCCACACAGTAGGTCTTTGTGAGAAAGAGGCAACAGACTTGCGCTCAAGTTAGCTAAGTGTAGGCGTATGCCCATTGAGACTGTCAGTACTTACAAAAGCCAGCGCTACCTGTACTCCAGTCCTGGAATTTGTGTGCTGCAGACATTGGCTGCTGCACCCATTTCTGTAGTACAGCACTTCCCTGAAATTGTCCAAGGCATTCCCCAGCTGTGTGCTGTACTTAATGTGTGACTGGGGTACAAGTAACATCACATACAGGGAGACTGTCTGCATACCTCTCACTGTACATGTTTTTGCAGAATGTCCAGTATTTCACCCCATATGTCTGGTCTGGTCCTCATATATTTGTGGTGTTCTGTTAAAATATCATATAATGCAGTCATTGAATTGTACTAGCTACCGACACATTTAAGTGATGGCCTTTACATCCTGCAGCTATTCTGTTCTGTTGCAACCTGCTGTTATACTAGTCACCTTCTAGGTTCATCAGAGCATGTGTAATGTCTGTCTTTAGTTTTGGCCCTTTATCCTCTCATTCTCACTGACTTTGTCCAGCTTTCTTGCAGTAACAGATTGAGGGATATGACAGTCTGTGGGAATACCATCATACAAGTACCTCACATGTGGAGGCTGCTAGATTTAAACCATCAACACCATCACCCATGCTAATGTCCCTAGCCCAGCAAGCCAAACCAGCTGCTAGACAGATAGGTGTCATTCCTTACACAATCAACAGCATACATTGTCACCCCTGCGTTACATGAGAAATATAATGTGTGTCCAGGTTCTATGTCACAGCCTTGGAATTGACTGGTCTGCTGATATATTATTGCAGACTTATTGTTACAGCAGTTGTATTGGAACACTGATGTGTTGGGGGTGGGGGAAGACCAGCCCATGCTCTGCTGGCATAAACAGTTGTGTGACTGTCCTGTGACCCCACTGTTTGTCATCTCTCTTGAATAATGTAGTGGATTTTCCAGCCATGTGGTCTAGTGCATATTATGGAGCACATCATTTTGGACAGAGTACCTGTCATCAAGTGGCTGTTAGATCTCTCCAAGTGGCACAGTAGCCCACTATATTCCCTTGCATACATGTAGCACGTCTATAAATATGCTACCATATTCTAGTACCCCTTACAAGTGTTGTATAGGTCAGTGACTTACCTTGCAAATGCAGCAGCTGACAGATCTGTAGTTCAAGGCTGACTCTATCTGATGTACGCAGTACACAGCCAATACATGGGTAGGTACAGATTGTGTGGGCTGGCTGGCATCCTTTTTACTATATGTATATAAATCGGAGTAAGGTGTCAGTCCTTATGGCCCTAGGTTGTCAGTGCATGTGCTATGCATTGTCTCTTGGCCAAGGCCAGGGCATACTGGACACACCTACATCTGCCTACAGGGACATCCTCAGCGGGCTCCTCCTCCAAGTACCCCTGTGGGTATGGTTGTGGGGACCTAGGCACTGGTGGGAAGCTGTGTATCCCTTTCCTTGCTGATCCTGCTGCAGCTATTTCTGCAGGATCATATTGTGTAGTATGGCACATACTGTGAACATCTCCTCACATGTGGCTGGAGAGTACTGCAGGGCTCCACCAGATATATCAAGGCACCGGAACCATGACTTCAGCAGCCCAAAAACACACACTATGATGTTCCTAGTTTGTGAGTGTCCCTCATTATGACATTCTTTTATGGGTGTGTGTGCATTTCTGATGAGTGTCATCATCCACGGTTCCTGTGCATAGCCAGCATCCCCCAGTAAATGACAGTGCGGGATGTCCTCCCTAGCAAAAGTCTGGTACAGCTGTGATGTGTGTCAGATATGGAAGACGTGATAACTGCCAGGGTTGGCATCACACATATTTATGATAATGCCCTGGGCATTGCACATGACCTGGCAGTTGATGGAGTAAAACATATTGCTGTTGACGTAGATTCTACCCTCCTCACTGGGTGGTGCCTTAATGTGTATATGAGTGCAATCTATGGCACCCAATACCTCAGAGCAGTGTGCTACATGGTAGTAGTGTTGCATACTGCTGGCCCTTTCCTCAGTGGTGTGGGTAAAATAAATGTGCTCACTGGCATGTGATAAGATAGCATCCAGGAACTGGTGGAGTACCCTGGATGCTGATGACTGTGAGACCCACATCATGTCACCAGTTGGTCTTTGGAAAGTACATGTAACTAGTCTGTTGGCTGTGAGTCTGAGTTGAGGACAGCAGAGCTCAGTGAGTTCTTGTAATATGTCCCTGTCCACCCTGTAGCAGTCTACAATCTCTAGGTCATGTAGCTCCAGGAAGGTGACCCTGGGCCTGAACACTCTTCTCCTTCTCATTATAGGCCTATCGTCAGCCACAGCAACAGCATTAACCTCAGCATCTAGCACATACAGATGTAGCAGACCTGCAGCAGCCCCTAGCATTCCTTCAGTTAAAAATACCAAGTCTGTACTCCACTGGTGTAGAGTATGGGGGTAAAATAAGATTGTAGGGTGTATGCTACCTTTATAGTGCTCTGCTGTAGGTGCAAGCTGTGTGATTGGCTACCTATGATGCATTCCACTAGGCAAGTACATTGTTATGGATTGTTAATGGCCCTAGTTTAATTGAAATAGGGGTCATCAGTAATTCATATACCATTGGCTTTCTCAGCCAATTTTTCTCTCTCTTTTTTTTTTTTTTGGACAGTCGTCCTCGCTCAGCACTGTGGTGCACAGCACAAACACACACTTCAAAGGTAAACAATGCTCAGCAGTCACTGCACACACTACCATGGACGGTCACGCTCAGCATGGTGGCGCCATGCAAACATGCGTAAACACGAGCCCTAAAGGTAAACAAAGCTCAGCAGACACTGTACACACCCCTTGTTCAGCAGAGCACCACAAAGTGCAAACAGGCGCCGCTCAGCTCCAATGATCTTGCAAGTCCTCAGACCCCCCCCCCCCCAATGTCAGCTACATCTTTTTTGCACACAAACATGGTTCTGTGCCTACATGGATGAGATCTGCGAACATGGATACCCATTTGTGCTACTCAGTAACCCCACCTCATTTGCACTGGCATTCATACACACAACCTGGAAACTACACAGTTCCTGGCCCTGCCTTGTTGGCAACAGCACCATTCCACCATTGTAGATACTCCATGCAGGTTCCTATAATACATTACTGTCACATACTAATAAATTTGTTTTTTACGCTCCTTTTTTATTTTTATGTTTTTATTCATAAAAGCATGTTTGCACAAACATACACACATCATTAAAAAAAATAAAATTATTTAAAATTATTTCCCATATGGTTTTGGATACACAGTGGATAATGTTGCACATATTAGTGTCTGCAGTTCTATTTCTGTGCATCTAACTATACTTTTACAGCCCCTGTTTTCTGTTTAAAATTCTATACACAGAATTTTTACATGCACACTACATACACCAACACTGCTTGCTGGATCACTCTACCTCCCTCATTTGCATGCAGTTTACTTGCTTATGAGGTGATCTGAATGCTACAGATACTCTCATGTTAGCACATGCTTGCACTCTGCCCAGCTCTGTTTACTGGATCACAAACCTGCTGACTTTTGTATAAGCAGTGTGCCATGATGCCTACATGGAAAAAACCTGTGCAGACTTTATTAAATTCCCCCCACCATGTTCAATGACAGCAGTGAGCAAGATTTAAAACTGTACTGTTGAATTAAAAAGAAAAAAAGTAGCACAGCAACACTAAAGTGGAGTTGTGACATAAAGAAAGATACTGTCCTGTTGGTGGAAAAAGAATGAAAACCTCATAGCTATCTATGCTGGCTGAGCTTTAATATAAAGGATTTTGATATGGATACTACATGGCAAACGCACAGCAGATCACCAATGATTCTCACAAGGCCTGCAAATCTTTAGACATTTATTACAATGGTATTCAAGTTATTTAAAACAACATTGCTGTTAAGGTGCACAATGCAAGTCATTACTTAATTGATTTCACAAGAAAACAACACTACTTACATTTGTCCAGAGCCAACTAACCTTCTCTTCCTATATTCCTTTTCACTGCCAAACACTATTAAGGAAAAAAAATGGAAAAAAAAATGTTGCCAAAATTGAGATAATCAAAAAAAAAAAAAAACAGAGAACAAATTACCAAATTATCAGCAAGACTGGACTGGAACTTGGAACAAGATACATATTTTAAAAGGCCAGTGGAGCATACCTCAAAAATATTAGCACAAGTGTTCTGAACAAAGATAAAAATGACTTGGGGGGAGGTCAAAGCTTCCATATCAAGGTTGTATTTTGCATATTGTACTTATAAACATAGAAAGTTGATAGAATAATAGTTGTTGCATTAGCATGCATTTTTTGAAGGATATGAAGTCTGAAACTCAAATGTCTGTCATGATATAACTCTCAACAGTTTGCCAAAAAACATACATTTTATGAGGAGTAAACCAAGAAGATGGACATCTTGCAAAGTTCAATACCTGGAAAAACGGAAATTACCACAGTACTTAAAAACAAAAAAAAATTGTTAGCAATATACCATTGTTCTAAACTGCTAGCAACATGTGCCTACAAATTACATTTCTCCCTCACTAGTCACATGATTACTGCTTTTTCATTGTAGCTGCCATCTATAGCTCAAGGTCATCGATACTCGGAAATAGTGGGAACAAAAAAAGCCACTGCTTGTGATAATAACACTGGCTTAATAAACAGTTCAGCAAACCTTGCTGTGGTCAGTAAAATTCATTCCTGTATTTTACATGTCAGTATTAACTTACCCCATTGAGAAAACATTGATGTGATTGTCTACAGGGATTTGTAGTGCTTTACCAAATTCAGGAGGAAACATCAAAGATAGTGAGTATAAAGAACCTAACAATTGTATTTAATAATATTGTAAGATAGCTTAGTAAAATTGTTAGTACTAGGTACATAGTGCTGACTGCTAAAGGATGCAGTAATATACACAGTTTAGATACAATAGGCACTGCCCTGTGTAGATGTATAGTGGCCTACATTCACATTTTATCTTCTGAAGAGCTTGTGCTATATGGCACATGGCATCTGTGTTGTATGCCTGGCTTGCTGCCTGGCTCATTTATATACCTTTGAACACAGCTAGGTGGCCATAAAAATTGAATGTTTTATTTGGATATTTATGTCTCCTTCTATCACTGTGCAAGGTCTCCTATTTCCTCAAGTCAATTTGCAGACGTAGAGCACAAATCTATAAATCCCAGCCTATTTATACAGTGAATAATTGTCATGCATTTATAAAGATAATTTCCAATGCATTAATAAAAGAAAAAAAGAAAAACAAATAATATTCACTGCAATTACAGCTTTTCGGCCTGAAATATGAGAGTCCCAATAATAATAATAATAAAACATCATTGCATTTTTGAAATGCAGACAATCACATAAGGAGACAAAGTCTGACTTTTTCTTGAAGTAATGAGTTTTTTTAGTATATGCAGATTTCTTACACAGTTCAAAGTTTCTGTATGCTTATGTACAAACTAGTCAAACACATCATAAGGGTTATGCCAAGTTAGCAAATAAATATATCAATGTTGCTTTGGGGCTACATATTTATCTATATCTGTTAACCAGTTAAGTGGACTTGTCTAGAGACCAATTTTAGTCATGAACGGAATAAAGGCTGAGAAAGGAATCATTGAAATTGAAATATCTAGAAACAGAAATCTTCAACATCACATGCCAGAATATAGAAATAAAATATGACAATTTTGTGATAATCATTAACATAAATGTAAATTGAAACAAGACAATCAGGTCAACTACAACAATTATATTCATTTGTTATAGAAGTAGTTCTTTCGATTTCTAATGAGTTATTCAGTATGTACAGGTTATATGCAAGAACATTAACTTACCTTGTCTGATTTGCATTGCTTCATCTTGATAATTAACTCAGTATATAAATTTATCATTTGTAATAATATGTAGCTGTCAATATACTGTTAGCTTCTATTGCACTGGAGTGCTGGCATTAGCAGCAGCATAAAAATATGCAGTCAGTTATCAGCAAAAATGCTTAGCCATGGTCATTATAGTAAATTAATTTACAAGTTTCTGTAAGTTGTTTCTTTAGAAGCTTTCAGAACTGAGAGAACTTATTATATTCCCTGATATTAGCAGGCATAAAGTTGCAGCTTGCTATAAATTCAGATTACAAGATTTCCTTGTGAAGTTTACAAGCAAGTGTGCTTAAGGGAACAATAACTATTGCATCCACTGGGAGCCAATAAGCTCTTTGAATAGTAAAACAGTGATGTTCCATTTTTGGGCCTGGTTAACTAAATCGCAGAATTGCATTTTCTATAGTCTATAATAATGTTGTATTTTGTGGATTCCAAGATTATTCTTGGAAGAGTGCATTCCAATATAATAATATGCATGTTTGTGGCAATGGCTATTTCCAGCCTCTGGACTGACAACATATGATAGTTCATAGCAGTAATTAAAATAGCTGCAGACTTTGCTTGTATTAGTAAAAAAAATGTTGTGACTGTTAGATGGAATTCTAATGATGTTGCAAAGTATTTTGTGTATAGGTAAAAATAATGGATTCCCATTGGATCTTTGTGAATGAGACTATATATCAAAGCAAGCTTTTGTGCAGTTTCCAACAACAGTTATTTTAGCACTGGAGATATTCATCTTGTTTCATAAGAGGCTGAAGTCTCACTGGAGAGAATTTTCCAGCCACTTATGAGAGCTGCTAGCATTTTTTAGTATATCATCTGCAGAAGAGGATGCAGTTAATATGATGTCCTAGTGAAGGTAAATAATCAATGGGGAGAATATAAGAGATCCAAAAATGAATTATAGTGTGAAATGTTCCTGTGTCATACTTAAAGTAAACAGATCTGATCTGGAATGTTGTATGACCAAAGTAGGTCATGAACCTTCTAAGCACTGGTACAGAAAAATATACATTTTGATAGCTTATTATTGGAAATATTGAGGATTAATGTTTCCATGACCTCTTTTTAGTTCTAAATCAACTATGCCTGTGTTGAGTCCTTTCCCATATTTGCTAGGATTTGGTAAATGAAGGAGTATGCATCAGTAGTAACATTGAACTCCTGATGAAAAACATGTTGCTTGTGGATAAGGATATAGTATTTATTGACATATTCAATGGTCTGGTTGGAAATATTTTTTCTAAAATGTTTGCCAAGTGATATGCGATAGCTATCAGTTACAGTTGCCAGAAGATTTGGGGTATGTTTCAGGAACTGGAATGATAAAAAGTTTAAAGTTCTAAGCGAATATACCTGTTATTAGACAAAAGCTGTAAATGAAGAATAAAGGTTTAGCAAGTATAACCCCCACAAAGTTTTAGGAATTTAGGATGATTTATTTTAGGAATTTAGGAGGATTTAAATGAAATTTTAGATCATTGCAGGAATCCATTTTTTTCTAGTATTTCTTGAGATGTTCTGTAGTTATTTTATAAACTAAAAGAAGATACTGAATAAGCCTAGGCAAATGGTCCCGGGTGTTTCCATGTGGACAACATTGAATTGTTGAGCTAAAATAGGATGGGGCATACAGTAAACGTATTTGGTTGCATTAAGCTGCTCATTGTTGAATTTATCACAGGGCTGGCTATTTTGAACAGTATCCATGGGTGTTTTACTGACTTAATAGTTTACATTCTGTGCATACATTCTGATTTAGCTTAATCTGTTTTTACTGCACTAGTAATTTTCTGCTTATGGTATGATATGGATTTTGATTACTTAGTAGGAACTTCCCTTTTGAGCTTTCCATGCAGTATGTCTAGATACGAGGTGAGTTTTACAGTCAGCCATTAACCAATGAGTATTATGGCTTGATCCACATCTAAAAGTCTGCAGGCAAAGCCTAGTCTGCACAGGAGTAAGAAAAGAAGGTAGAAAGAGCATATGTGGCAGTATCACAGCCTTAAGGAAAGAACTATTTAGCATTTTCAACTTCAATAGATAGCATTGATTCTGATGATTCTGTAATAGTAGTAGAGGAGATGAGCACAGGTGCAAAAGAATACAGCACCCTTTTCTTAGGTTCATAGGTTAATAGGTTTACAGGTTAATAGGTCATACTCAGCTTATTGCTGAAGAGTCATTAAGAAGCTTAGCTACAACACCCATTGACAGTGAAAAAGTATTAGATATTCATGGTACGAAGATTATTTATATGTCACCCAAGCATACATGTATGGTCTTCCATTCAATCAGTATGACTAATTCTAAAAGAGTATAGGGTGTTACTGTGCTAGCCATGTAAATACATTTATTCCAAAGAGGGAGAAGGAATTGAGTTATGATGCTGTCATACCAAATAATGTTGTTGATCATGCAATGGAGGTTGTGGCCTCTGGCATGAGTCTTATACTACAGAGTTTGTAAGGGTAGAGGATGTCAGAAAAGAATAGAACTTTCAGTGAGCCTGTACAGGACAGAGTATGCAGATAGGGTTTTGGTCTTTCAGAATAGCTTCCACTGAACTATTCTTGTTCAGAAACCATCTAGGTCTTTCAAGTTACTTAAGGTGCTTTGTTAGGTATATTCCAAGAGGTGCATTGTATTCAAGGGTAAATCTAATAAAGAAAAACTAGTGATGGAAAAGCAGTTCATGGGACCTACAAGATACACTACTTTAGCTAGTTTACTGAAATCAAAGGGCTTCCTAATAAAAACCAAGGCATGATGATTAAAAGAAACATTGTCATCAACATGTGTACCCTTGTTCCAGATAATTGTATCTGTTTTGAGAGCAGTACTAGCAATGTGGTAAGAAGAGAGAGGAAGTGATGTGTTTCTCAAAGGAAACTCCACTGCAGTTTTTGATATTTCAAGTGAATCTGTGAGTAACTCCCCTGGTGCTAGTTTATTCCAGTCTTTGCAGGAATTTCTCACTATCAGAGAAGGCGTTTGATAATTGGACACCAGCCAATAGCAAACTTAGACAGCCACACTTTCTTGACTTCTAGTTTTACTATCCTACAAAAAGGCCTCACTGAGACCAAAGACTGGTGTTGAAACCATGGCCTTAAGTTTAATGCCAAAAAATGTGTGGTCATCCCCTTTGGGAAAAACTCAGTTCCACTAATTACCACATTGATGGTAGCCCACTGAACACTGCAGGCATTATAAGAGATCTGGGAACACAGGTTGACAGCATCTTCTCCTTCGACCACCACATTGCCACTGTGGTCAGAAAGACCTTCTAAGTGTCACATCTCATTGCCAAGGGTTTTGCATCCAGGAAGAAAGAGGTCATCATTTCTCTCTACCCTTCCCTCATTAGACTAATCATAGAGTATAATGCCCCATTTAGCATGTACCTCACTAGACACCTGCAACAGTTGGAGAGGCCACAAAAGTACCTCACGAAGAGGATCCTCACATGTTAAACACATGTCCTACATGAACAGACTCAAAAATCTCCAGCTATTCTCTGTCTCATATCGTCTACTAAGAGGTGATCTCTGCTTGACTTACAAAGCCATGTCTGACCCAGCTCTGTTGGAAATGCTACAGCTAAAGAAATCCTAATCCATCTGCACCACATGCTCCAGAGACCTCAGCCTCATTACCACAATCAACAGAACATGCTGGAGGGACAGGTTCATAATCCAGAGACTGCCCATGCTCTGGAATAGACTTCCCATACATGTCAAGCAGAGCATCTCACTAGCCCTCTTCAAGTGAAATCTTGATGAGTGGATGGGTAATAGAAAGTTCATCCCGGGATCCCTCCAGTGGCTCTACTTGATAGAGGCACTGGGAACTAACAACGGGTGGCACAATGCCAGGGCACTTCTATGGGCTAGGCTTGTAAAGACCCCAGGGCCATTAGCTTAGTACACACCTATGAACCTATGAACTTCTGAGACAAAACTACTTGAGGACAAGGGTGAAGCACTGTGAAACCCTACTGGTGACTTTCAGCTGGATAGAGGAGATACCCCTTCCTTAACATTTTGAGGGTTCTGTCAGATAGCCAGTTCTTGTCCAGTGCCTTACATATGGTTCTGTGTTAATCTGGGAGATTTAATCTATGTCACTAGCATGTTGAGTAGTGCCAGAAGTCTTGCTGAGGGTAAAGTAAACATTTTATATTGTCAAGTCTCTTTCAAGGCTTCACTGACCTTTTGAGGAAATCAGCTAACTATAGTAGGCATGACCTACCTTTTAAATGCTCATATTGTTTTGGTTCCAGGGATTATAGGTCTTCTAAATTATTATTTCTCACATCAGCAATTATGTGCTCCATAACTTTATAGACAATGTATGTGTGGTGAATCAGTCTCTAGTTTCTGGAGCATGTTATTCTGCTGTCTTTGTGTTATGGTACTACTATGGCTATTCTCTATTTTTCAAGAATATATTCAATGTAGAAAGGTAAACTGAAAAGGTTTAAAGGATATTTGGATAGTTGCTGTTTGATGTATACTATTAGACATAGAATGATGTAGTGAAGTCCCATAAAGCTAGTATTTTCTTTGTTTGTGTCAATGCAACTAAGTACAAGGTCAGTTTGGGAAAGATTAGATAAATGGTAGTCAGGGGCATATCTGGCTGTACCAAACAGGAGAGGACCCAGGACTGAACCCTACGGTACTCCACTTGTCGCTGGTCCGAAGTTGGATTTGGTGTCTGCTACTTTCACAGTGTGGGTTCTGTCAGTCAGCCAGTTGGAAACCCATCTTGTGACATAAAAATTTATACCTAGTTTAGTGAGTTTATCTATAATTCCAGAGTGGGGGATGGTGTTGAAAGCCTTGGCAAGATCCAGATAGGCTGTGTGAACCACCTTACCCTCATCTATGGCTTTGGTAACTGTTTCAAAGAAGTCTATCAGGTTTAGGAAACATGATCTAAATTTTACAAACCTGAACTGGGTGGGGTCCAAAGTTTGGAGATTACCAATGTCATTGTTTATAAGTTCCATGATGATACATTCCATAGCCTTGCAGACTGGGCTCGTCAGGCTAATGGGGCAGTAGTTCCCATGGTCCATGGTGGCTCCACCTTTGTGGAGTGGGATAACCGTCGCTGTGTTACATTCAGTGGGCACAAAGCCTGAGGTGAGGCTATGATTGAACATGGGACTTAGGTGGGGTGCCAGTTCATTCTGTAGTTCATGTAGAACGCAGCCTTGGATGTTGTCAGGTCCCATGGATGCTGTGTTCTTGGCTTTGGGGAGTGTGTTTTTTACCTGTGCAGCCATGATTACAGGAACTACAGAATGAACTGGCACCCAGTCAGGAAATCCTTCTATGTGGCACACCTCATCACAAAAGGTTTCTCATCCAGGAGAAAAGAGGTAATTGTTCCTCTCTACTCATCACTCATTAGACCCATTAAAGAGTACAATGCCCCTTTTGGGATGTACCTCACAGGACATCTACAACAACTGGAAAGGCCACAGAAATACCTAACAAAGAGGATTACTGGCCTGAAACAGATGCCCTATACGGACCATCTCAAAAAACTCCAGCTTTACTCCATCGCATATCGCCTACTCAGAGGCGATCTCTGCCTAACATACAAAGCTATGGCAAACCCAGAGCTGTTGGACATGCTCCACTTAAAGAAATCCCAATCCCTCCAAGCTACACACTCAAGGGACCTAAACCTTGTCACCACAATAAACAGAACATGCTGGAGGCATAGATTCCTGTCCGAGAGACTTTCCATACTCTGGAACAAACTACCTATCTATATCAAACAAAGCTCCTCATTAGCACTCTTCAAGAAAAATCTTGATGATTGGATGGGAAATAGGAAATTCACCCCAGGGATCACTTCTGTGGCTCTACTCGACAGTGGCACTGGAAAATAATTTTCTTGGGTGGCGAAAGCCAGGGTACCTTTTTGGCTAGGGTTATATAGGCCCTAGGGCCAATAGCCTAGTACCTACCTAATGAACCTATGAACCTATAATTACAACCAGCCTTAAATAACTAGAATTCACATGATGAAAGTCAATTAACTTTTAAAGATAATTCTTAAATGTCTAGCTTTAAGATCACTCTTAAAGTTTAGGTATTTATTGAAACCTGGGGATCTATATTCAGACTTATTTGCCAAATGTGTTTTTTCTGATCTAAAATGTTCTTCCAACTTCCCCATTAATTTCTACATTATTTATACCATGAATAAAAAACTCTTAAAAATAGTGTAAGACAAACTTGTTTGTGTAAGGTATTCATGAAACTGTGTTTTGTCATGGCTAATTTTATTCATAGATTTGAGTGCTAAGTTTCCACATGGTATGCCAACCATAACAAGTTTAACATGTGGTACAGCCCACTATGTATATCAGAACTGTTGAATTACAGTTGAAATGTTTTGGGGCTTTATAACTTTTATTTATGTTTATTTATGTTAATACAAAAGAAAGGAGGGCAGTCTAAAATAACTATGGGCTAGGCTTATGAATGCCCTTGGGCAGATAGCCTAGTATGAACCTATGAACCTATGAACCTATGAACCTACAATTATTGCAACTAAATGTATTCTTATCCTAAATTAATTTACATTGCTTTCAAAGATTATATTTAAAGTTCCCATTATACTGTTATATTGGTTTGCATTATTAGATTGTAATACTAAGATCTGTATGAACACCCAAACTTTAAGAGTGTTCTTCAGTCAAAAAAGTAAAAAAGTAATTTCAAATGTTAATTGATGTGTATAATATGACTTGATATTTAAGGTTCTGTTTAATGATATTTTTCGTCTGAAGAAGTCACATAATAAAAGTGCTTACTCTCAGTACAAAAGGTGTTTGATCTGTTCTCTACACTGTGAAGTGAATATTATATATGTTTTTAATTCTTCATTTAAAATTCTTGGTCATGCCAGTAGATCCAATCACCTTTGTCTTAAATTAGCATTTGTTAAGTTTATATGTGCAAGAGACAGATTTTGCCGATTTTTACAGAAAAGGGAGGTTAATGCTAAAGGTACTACAACATCAACTTAGTAAGGTAAAGATATTAAAGCGGAGGAAATTGAAGTTTCATCAGTCTATACCACCAAGGCCTTCCTAATATGATCTTGTAGTGTTTGTTAGTATGAGTAGATGAGATAAGAGCTTCTGAAGTCAAACTGCATATGTAGTGGGCAAGCCAGGGGTCATTGAGTTTAAAAGCCTTTATGCAGACAGGATGAGGAGGATAGAGGAAAATAAAAAAGTCACAGAGCAGCTTAACCTGACAGCTTACACAGATTAAATGAAGAGCTTTTTTTACAGATGAAAGAAAAAAATAATAAAATTAAGCAAACGAGCACATTACACTAAAACAAGAGCAAAAAAAAACTGTTAGTATGTAATTTATAAGCAAAGAAAAACAAAATGGTCAAAGAACAGATATTCCTGTCAGCTCACATAGATTAAACATTGTGTAGTTCTGCTTACCTTAAAGAAAAAATGGTAGACGTTCTATTGTGTCTTTGTGGATTTAGAGAAAGCATATGACAGGGTGCCTAGAGAGGAGTTGTGGTATTGTATGAGAAGTCGGGAGTGTAAGAGAAGTATGTAAGAGTGGTACAGGATATGTACAAGGGTAGTTTGACAGTGGTGAGGTATGCGGTGGGAGTGATGGATGCGTTTAAGGTGGAGGTGGGATTACATCAAGGATCACCTCTGAGCCTTTTCTTATTTGCAATGGTGATGGACAGGTTGACAGACGAGATCAGACAGGAGTCCCTGTGGACTATGATGTTTGCAGATGACATTGTGATCTGTAGTGAGGGTAGGGAACAGGTGGACGAGACCCTGGAGAGGTGGAGATATGCTCTAGAGAGAAGTGGAATGAAGGTCAGCAGGACTAAGACAGAATATATGTGTGTGAATGAAAGGGAGGATATTGGAATGGTGAGGATGCAGGGAGTAGAGGTGGGGAAGGTGGATGAGTTTAAGTACTTGGGATCAACAGTTCAGAGTAATGGTTAGTGTGGAAGAGAGGTGAAGAAGAGAGTACAGGCAGGATGGAGTGGGTGGAGAAGAGTGTCAGGAGTGATTTGTGACTGGCAAGTACCAGTAAGAGTGAAAGGGAAGGTCTGCAAGAGAGTAATGAGACCAGCTATGTTATATGGGTTGGAGACAGTGGCACTGACAAAAAGGCAGGAGTCAGAGCTTGACATGGCAAGGATGAAGATGTTAAGATTTGCACTGGGTGTGACGAGGATGGATAGGATTAGGAATAAGTATATTAGAGGGTCAGCCCAGTTTGGAAGGTTTGGAGACAAAGCCGGAGAGGCAAGAATACGTTGGTTCGGACATGTGCTGAGGAGGGATGCAGAGTATATTGGGAAAAAGATGCTAAGAATGAAGCTGCCAGGTAACAGGAAAAGAGGGAGGCCTAAGATAAGGTTTATGGATGTGGTGAGAGAGGACATGTAGGTGGTTGGTGTGACAGAGCAAGATGCAGAGGACAGGAAGAAATGGAATCAGTTTATCTGCTGTGGCGACCCCTAACGGGAGCAGCCGAAAGAAGAAGAAGGTACTTCTCAGCTCCTTCCACAATTGTAAGTACAGTTTGTCCCTTTTCAGTCAAATAATATAATATACTAACACACAATTATCTAATTTTAAAACTCCTAGAAAAACAAAGTTTAAGTAAAAGAATAGCTAAATAAAAGAAACTGTGATGTTGAATATCTTCAGTACAAAAATATGGCTGCAAGAATTCCTGTGTTGAAAAATTGCAGACAGGAACATCATACTATGCAACATGAAAACCAAAATATCTAAACAAATTCATTAAAGAGTACAATAATATAAAATAAAAGAAATTGACGGAAAAAGTATTTGGGCATCACTGTTCAAATAAAAGCCATTACCCCCATGCCATTCTTACTTAAATATACTAATTCCAGTGTGGCTGAGTTGTATAGAAAAAGAGAGCACGAGGAATGGCAAAACTCTCCCTTTCCCTGTTTGCAGTATTCCTCAACATGAATATTAGTCAAATTGTACTTGTAATTCAAAAGAGTATGCAAATCTCAACTCCTCACTTCCACTACCTCAAATGAAGGCAGGAAAGGCTTTAACAAGTAAATGAAAGCCATGACATAAGAGGTTCAGCTCATCTCTGCAAGACAGAAGTAAGTAACCACCTTCTCCTTGGTGGCCATGATAATGCTGGATTATCCTGGAAAGACAGTAGGGGTGCCACCTTTTCAAATGCCTAAAGTGGTACAACTCTCAGATTTTGCAGGGCAAAACCTACCCACACCCAGTACAAAGGATAGAAATTCACTTTTTTGCCTAAATAAAAGCTTATTCTTGTAGCATTTTTGTTGCTTATTCTGTTTCTTATAACATTTTGGTGTTTCAGACACTGATTTATGCAACTATTACATAAAATATAGGAAATATTTTTGTCCTAAAATCTCAGGACATTTGCCATTTTTTCAGTCTTTTTGCAGGACACGACTATACAAAGAGGGACTGTCCCTTTCATAGTTGGACAGGTGGTAACCCTTAAAGACAGCAATTAACTAGTTCTGCTGCTGAAGCCATATTTTCTTGTCTTTCCAAGCAGGCATCATTCTTGCTGATGGTTGAATAATGCTAATCGCCAGTGATTTTTGCACCTGGAAAATATTGTACAAAAGTTCAACCTTCGTTGTACTCAATGGTGGAACAGCCACAAGGTCACATTAATTTAAGATAACAAAGAGTCCTATTGACACTTGTAATGTCTCTTATCTTATAACCAGAGAAACATATTCCGGTAGCCTTCTTTTTGCTCAGTCTGGAGATGTGTCGTGCCAGTATGCTTAACAATTTTATTATCAGTAACAAGGACATTGTAAATCTTTGCAAACCT
This sequence comes from Protopterus annectens, assembly GCF_019279795.1. Classification (NCBI taxonomy): domain Eukaryota; kingdom Metazoa; phylum Chordata; order Ceratodontiformes; family Protopteridae; genus Protopterus; species Protopterus annectens. Next base: position 871,129,919 of record NC_056726.1, read on the forward strand.
ATGGAACCTTAAAGGAGGAGGCCTGTATTTTTTTTTTATTTATAATAGAGGAATGTGTGGGAGAAGGTATTGACAGAATCAAATATGAGTCGCATTGTGGCTAAATTCTGTTCTATGGGGGCCTGTGAGATTTTTTAGCAGACTCTTATATGTTGGTAGCATGGTATGCTACTGTTTTATGACAGTGTATGTAGTTAGCAGACTGGCAAAAGATGCATGATCAAACTGTCAGAGTACTCCTGCTTCAAAAGCGACCTGTCAGACATTCAAAAGTTGTTAAATGGCAGTCAAGCTACTTGATCATTCCTACTGATATCTGTCAGTCTACCTGAAGGATCACAACTTGGGCATCACTTGTTCAACATAGTTATTAACAGTTTGCACACAACTGCATATCAAGTCTACGTATTCCAATATGCTAATAATTCTACTCTTATATGTTCCACCCAGAATCCTATTCAGCTTCAACAACTCAGTCAGGACTCCTTCACCTCCATCAAAACTTGGCTGGCCAAGTCTGACTCACCCTTAATCCAAAGACAAGGTTATTCCTTTCTACCCTAAGTCTAATATTGGTTGGAAAACAAACTTTAAAATCACTTTCTTCAACATAGTAGAATACAATATCTGATATAGTCTCCAACACTAAACTACTAAATGTCACTATCCATCATAACTTGAAATTTGACTTGCGTATTTAACAAACTATCAAAAACCTCTACAAAGATGGATCTCTTATTCAAAGTTAAACACTATTTTAGTGATGGTAGCAGGATAACCCTCACCTTCTCCTATTAATCTATTATTTATTTTTATTTTACATTTGTTGACCGGGTATGTCTGACTGAGCCAAAGCCCTTTTTCTTTAGAGGCCCGGGGAGAAAAGCTCCAAGTACATACATATAACATTTGGTCTTTGATTACATACATTATACAAGTAGCATTTAAAAAACAACAATATTACATGATGGCAATTTGTAGAAGAAGTAGTATAAAAAGTAAACAGGAGAAATATTTATTTTAATTTATCTAACTGGATATAATACAAGTATAGTGAAAGAGGAACACTTTGATTGGAGAGGTGAAATAGGTTTTCAAGGAGGGTTAAAGCATTGGCAGATCCATTTCCTGTTGAAATATTCTTTTAGTTAGTTTAAATGTTTTGGGATGCATGTTTGTTTGAATTTCGAGGGGAAGTTTGTTCCATTCAATAGAGGGATGGCAGCTGTATAAGTTACATCCAGATTTAGATTTTGGCTTATAGATTTTTAACAGGTCTTGAGAAGAGCTTTGGATGTTTCTTGCTGGAGCATAGTGGGAGATGATTGAGTGTAAGGCTGGATAGAAGGAAGGCTGGTAAAGAATTGAGTGTATGGTTTGGAGCTGAGATTTAAGGAGGAGGTGGAGCAGTTCCAGCCAGTTTAAGTTTCTGAGGGAGAGGCAGTGGTGTGATCTATAGGATTGTTGGGTTGCAAATCTAGCTACTCTGTGGTATGTAATCTCAAGTCTAGTAAGCAGGGAGGAGTTTAGGTTAGTAAGGATTTGTGAACAGTAAGTTAAGCAGGGAAGAAGGTAGGCATGAGTGAGGGCTATTCTAGCTTCCTGAGTAAGAAATGTGTTATTTCTATATAGTAGACCTAATTTAAGGTGAGTTTTCCTGATACAATTATTTATGTGGAGGTCGAGTTTTAGTTGGTCATCAATTGTGATACCAAGGAGTTTTGAGCTGTGTTCAACTACAATAGGGGTCTTGTTGAGTGACTGGATAGTAAAAGAGGTCTTTATGTGGTTGGCTGTTTTATGTAGGAAGAGTAAGAGTTTTGTTTTTTTAGGGTTGAGGATGAATTGGTTGTTTGAGAGCCATGTTTCTACTGAGTTAAAGGATGACTGGGTAGCTGTTAAGAGTTCAGAGTGGGAGTTTGCTATTGTTATGACTGTAGAGTCATTGGCATATTGAATAATAGAAGAGTGAGGACAGGAGGTATAGAGCAGATTTTTGAAGATGTTGAAAAGTAGTGGCCCTAGAATGGATCCTTGAGGGACACCCATATGTATTGGAAGGGGTGTAGATAAGGCAGTGTCCCATTTTACAGACTGGAGCCTGTCTTTTAGATAGCTTTCAAACCATGCCACTGTTTTGGGGGAGAAGTTAAGGTTAGACAGCTTGTTTAATAGTAAAGTGTGAGAGACAGTACCAAAGGCTTTTGAGAGATCAAGAAAGAGACAGGAGATTCATTTTTTGTCATCTCTGGTCATGGAAACAGTATTTAGAAGGGATAGAAGTGCAGTATAGGTGCTATGTTTACGTCAAAAACCATGTTGTGTGGGAGTGAGAAGGCTTTCTTGAGAGAGATATTCCATGACTTGTGTATGTATGCATTTTTCAAGAACTTTTGACAGTGGGGAGAGGATGGCAATAGGTCTAAAGTTAGAGATTTCAGTGAAGTTACCTCCTTTGTGGATGGGTAAGGTATAGAACTGTTTCCAAATAGATGGTACTTTGGATTCAGAGATAGAGTGGTTGATGATAATGGAGATGGGAAAGGCTAGTGAGTGGGCAGCTGCCTGAAGAAAGTAAGATGTGATGTTATCTGCAGATACTGAGCACGGTTTTAGTTTGGAGAGTAGGATTCAGATATATGTCGTGGAGAAGGGCGAGGGAGAAGGTTTTGGGAGGGGTAGTAGTAGAAGAGAAGTCTGGGTTTATGGGGTTCATTTTATGGGAGTTGTTTGAGTTAAAGAGTTTGGATATAAAATCTACAAAGTAAGTATTGAATATGTTGACAATTTCTACTGGTGTCTTATCTGGGGTGGGGTTAGGTGATGTGCAGTTTCCAGGATGAAGTATTTGATTGATAGCATTCCAGAATTTTTCATATATTCCCGTATATGCCTCACCAATCATCATCAACCTCCAGTCCACAAAGAAGAGCATGCTTGGACAGTGCTACAATAAAAAGCCAAATTTGCATCCAGTTAAGCTTACTCTACTCCTCACTGGATTGTCTTTGAGCACCTCAATTAGCAAGAGTTATCCCACTACCTCTCTCTCTCTCTCTTTCTCTCTCTAAACAAGAAAGGAGCACACAGAGGTGCCCTGCCCTAGCCTTTTTTACCAAAAAAGTACACCCAAACTGGCTACTCTGTTGTAGTGATAAACACTTCCTCATGGTTCAGGTGGCCAACAACATAGCTGGGGATGCTCTGTATTCGAGCTGTGTCTCTGCAGCCTGGAACTTCATCACACTCCTTATTAGACTCATCAAAAAGCAACTCATCTTCAACACTGAACTAAACAATTTCTTCTAAACTCTTTGCTATGCCACTGTTACTCCCCAAGATAATATTAATAACTAGTACTACTCAGCATGGCAAGTACTGTACTTAGAATTATGGTGAACCACCTGAAACTTCAGCATTTTTAAACAATGTTCTATTCTTAGAATGTATTCAGTGTTTCCAGGTGCCTATTTTATTACCATGTTTTGTTATTACTTACAAACGGATAATATCTTATTTATTTGTATGCATGTTTAATGTCTTGATATTTGAGCAGAATATGAACATTGGGATTGTAAAACTTATTGTTTTTAATTTTACATGCATGCAGCTTATCTCTCTAGGCCTCCACTAAAAATGGGCTTTATGCCCAACTAGACTTCCACGTCAACTAAATAAATAAATGATAAATAAAAGAATAATGGTAGGACCAGTATTGGTTTAACTGTAAGAAAAGCATAGCAATGTTCCTGTTGTCAACTACCTGACTATTATTTATGTAGGTTCTGTTGCAATTATGTGCAGTTAGGAATAAATACTAATGGCAAAACAGCAGCTGTAATCTCAAGATGGTTAAGAAATGGGATATGTCCACTTTGGTAATCAGTACCCTTCTGATAGATGCTGTGCAGGTCGATACATTTGTTGCAGCTTTCTCTTGGTAGATGCAGAGGGCTGAACATTCAAATGCTCAAAACAATAGTTCACCAACCTGAGCATTAGTCTGAAATTTAAATTGAAGATATTCCAGCCAAAGCCATTACCAAAACAACTGAGGGAGGAACTGCACATACATTAGAGATAGCTGGGTGTCAATGTTCATTTGTTCCTTCTGTTACCAAAAGAGACACAGTAGCAGTAATCTGAAAGTAGCTCAGGAGATGCAGTTTACAGGCTCTGCAGTGATATGTAGTGCCTTGGAAGAGTAGGAACAAATGCCAAGCTACTCGTTCTCTTCCCAGGAATGAAACAGTAGCACTAATCCCAAGCCGGTTCCAGAGAAGTGGTTTGCATGCTCTTCAGTGATGAGTAGTTCCATGCCAGGCATTGCAGATTTTATAGTAAACTGAAAAAAGGGTTGATGTTAAATGTACTGCAGGGTGCATCTAGTGAGTTAAAGAGATTAAAGTGAGTTACACTAACATTTTATCAGTCTATGTTAGGGGCCTTCCTAATATGAGCTTTTAGTGCTTTCTAGTACGAGCAGATGAGCTTACAACTTCTAAAGTCAAATAGCATATATAGTTTCTAACTAAGGAGTCACTGGTTTAAAAATGTAACAGGCATGATAGACAGGGTAAAGAAAAATCCAAATAAAAGCACAGAACAGCTTTACCTGGCAATCTACACAAATCAAATGAAGAACTTTTTAAATTCTAAAACATAAAGAAAATTGTGACGCCTGTGCAGTGGCCCAGTAATCAAGGAGCCTCAATTCTCACCACTAGCACCAGAGAGGGGCAGCCACATTGGTAAGATAATAAGTACACACACAGTAAAGTACAATTTCCCTTAAGAGCACACAGAGATTGCAGTCAGTCTGTGGTTGGTTTCTCCCTTTCTCTCCAGATCCACAATAAGACTCCCTATTGGCGCAGCTATAGGGTACAGATGTCAGCCGATTGGTCAAGCCAAAACCTCCAGCACCATCTCTGTTCAACCAGTGCTTTGTTTCCCTGCCAAAGTAGCTGACACACACACACACACACACACACACACACACACACACACACACACACACACACACACTTTGAGATATGAATTACAGACACTCCGAGTCAAGGCTGGCACAGGTTTTCCAGCTATGCCCCTTCTGCCCAGACTATAAGGTAGTATCGATTGCCACCAACCACTCTTATCAGCTACTATAAAGGCCCTTACAAAAGGGTGTCCAAATACACTGTGCAATCTTATTATTATCCAATTCATAAGTGTGACTAAGATCTGAAGGCTATTTAGGAGTGGCCTACACAGTGTCACCAAATACATGCAAGTACTCTTAAGAGCTTAAATATCTCTACACACAAACCAGCCACAGGTAAAAGATTTAAAATATTTAATAATAATAAAAAAATAATAACAACAGAATACACTACTCATCAATTCAACACAGTGATAATACAGAGTTCAAAAATCACAGGAAAATACTTTAAAACAATATTGCAGGACAGTCTGGTATAAATATAGAAATCAATTAGACTAATCTGGCTTTATTTCTATCTATCGCTAAGAGAAATACTAAGAAATAAATTTACTTACAGAGCAAAGGAAGTGCTGGTGAGATGATGTGTTTAGGTTCAGACACAAGTACAAAATGCTATCCTTACTTTCTGAGATAGCCCTTCAATTGATAATATACATTACTGCTGTGTCATTTCAGATTACATCATTCTGCAGTACCCTGTTCTATCTCTGCAAATTTCAGGCCAATAAAAGTTCTGCATAATATGTCTCTTTGTATGTTTTATGCCCATATCACCTGTAAAGGGAATATTATGGGCTATGGCTAGAAGTGCTAGATGGTAGGCTCTAGGCACTACAAACTGCTGTATTCACTCACCCTCTAGCCCTCCATCAGGGGTCCACTCTCTATACAGTAACCCTTTGTCCCAGCATACTGATTCCCCCTTCCCTTGAGAATCAGGGTCTATGTTAAAACAAAGAAAAGTGTAAATATCGAACGCTCGGATGAGCAAAAACGCATATAATTGAAATCGCTATTGTGGGGGGCTGCACCCCCCCACCCCCACTTAAAAATATATTCCAACTCCGAGATCGCACAACAGTGAGGAAAGGGCAAATTTTCCGATCTTCACTGTACCGCGATCTCACAATATCGATGTTGCTTACCTGCATTTTTACTCATCCGAGCATTCAATATTTATACTTTTCATTGTTTTAATATAGACTCGAGAATCACATGCCTCACTGGCTACCTGCCTCAGGCCATGTAATGTAGGTTCTGAGAACTGAGCCTGTCTCAGCTCTCTCTTTGTAACCCTTCCCAGTTCCCCTTCCACAGGAAGCCTGGCATCCTCTGACAGCGGTGCCTCACTGTCAGCCTGGGTACTACTACTCACCTATACCTTTGCAGTGACTCTGTCCAAGGGAACATCAGTACCAACAAGCAGCTGTGCCTCACCTTCAGTCTCACTGCTACACAGTAGCTCCCTCCCTGATATAACCATCTCACCAGTCCTAGCTGCAAGTATGCGGTCTCTCTGGGTCTCCCCAAGGCTACCAGACCCACATGCTTGACTCCGTGTAACTGCGTAAGCACATGGTACTGTATTATCAAAATTCTTCCATCTGAGGACATCTGCAGGATGGTAGTTTGGTACCTTTGTTATCTCCGGGCAACCTACTATTGACATTGGGTCTATATTAAAACATCAAATATTTAACAGTTCGAATCATTAAAGGTCAACCTTTAGTGATCAAACTGTTAAAACATCGAATGTTCAAAAAAAAAAATAAAAACAACAAAAATAAACTAAACTAAAGCTTCCTTGCACCCCCCACCCCCCCCCCCCAGCTACTTAAATATACCAACTCTGAGACCGCACTACATTGAAGTAAATGGAAATCTCCCATTATGGAGATTTCCATTTACTTGTTCCATGTTTTGCAGTTTCGCTATTCTCGTGTCAACAATGTCAGATTCGACATTATCAGCTTTCAATAATTTTATATAGACTCTTTGGCATTTTGTCATTTCTACTTACTGGTTCTCTGACCTTTTTTTCCCCACCTTGCCTGTATGGACATCTATATGCTACATGGCCACACAGGTTCCATTCAAAACATTTAACCCTAGGCCCTAGACATGTATCTGGACTAGTGGCTTCCCCTGCTACTGGCAGATTCTGTTGGGGCAGTCTGTGCTGCTCACCATGGGTTCCCTTAGACCCTTGAGCAGCACTGGGTGTCCATTTCCTGTGCATTGATGCCCTGTTTGCTAGGTATAGGTCTCCCTTGTTCCCCAACTTATCTACAGTAGACTATTGTCTATCAGCTAACCAGCTCCTCATGTAATCAGGTAAAGTGCTAAGGGCTTGTTCCCTCACAAAAGGACTGCCAGCCCTTCAAAAGTAGTGACCTGACATCCACTCACCAACCTATGAAAATAAATGTTTAATTCAGCAACATATTCGCACTCACTTTCATCTGCCTTGCGTCTATGCTCACAAAACTTTTTTCCTATAAGCTTCAGGTGTTAGCTTAAAAACTTATAGCAAACAACTGTTTACAGCAATATAATTTAAAAAATCATTGTCAGACAGTTTGGACAAAATAGTTACAGCTTTACCATGGAGTAAAGGAGTCAGGAACTGTACACAACCCCTTTGGTCAACATCATACTGTTTGCATACCCTCTCAAACATATGAATGAAACTATCAAAATTATCCCCCTTGGTAAACTGCGGAAGACATTTACTGACATTTGTTGATTCTGGGGTTCAGTTACTCCCTTCCCCATTACCTCCATGACTTTGGTGAAGAGTCAGCATCTCCTTTTTATGTTGCCTCTGCCTCTCCTTCTACTCAGCTTCCAGGCGAGCAGTTTCTTATTCTTCTCAGCCTGCAGCCATCGCAGTTTCTCATTTTCCTCACTCTGTAGACACCTCAGTCTCTCTGCTGCTTCTATTTCCTAACACATGGCCTCCAACTCAAGTCTCTTTAGGTCCAGATGGATTTTTAAGTCCTCTGTAGAAAGGTTGAGCTGTCCATTCTCTGAGTGTTGTATATCTCCACGGTGACTCTAATCAGCCTCCTGGTTGCAATTTTCTGATACAGCTATAACTAAAGCAGCAATTATGTCTGCTTTAGTCAGGTTTCCCTGCACCAGTCCTTTAGCCTGGCACATCTCAGCCAACTGGCTCCTTGTTAGCTTGTCATACTCTTCTACTGACATGCTTGCCTGCTCTCCCTGACTAACTAAGCTAACAAAAGAAATAAAACAATTGTGATCTGAACTCTGAATGTTCACTGCATGGCCGATTTAGAGCACAAAAACACCTTCAGTGATCATTGTACACAAGCTACAGAAATTCATTATCCACACCACTACAATCCAATTAATATGTGATGTCACTAACTCACCACTATCAAACAATTAATACTTGATGTGGATATCCCACCACTGCCAAACAATTAATATGTGATGCCGTGCAGTGGCGCAGTAATCAAGAAGCCTCAATCCTCACCACTAGCACCAGTGAGGGGCATCCACATTGGGAGGATAACAAGTACACACACAGTAAAATACAATTTCCCTTAAGAGCACACAGAGATCACAAGTCAGTCTGGGGCTGGTTTCTCCCTTTCTCTCCAGGTCCCCAATAAGACTCCCCACTGGCACAGCTATAGGGTACAGATCTCAGTCAAGTGGTCAAGCCAAAACCTCCAGCACCCTCTGTATCCAACCAGTGCTTTTTGTCCCTGACCAAGTAGCTGACACACACACACTTTGAGAATTTCATTATATACAAACACACAGACACTCCAGGGGAAGGCTGTCACAGGTTTTCCAGCTATGCCCTCTTCTGCCCAGCCTATAAGGTTGTACTGACTGCCACCAACTACCCTTATCAGCTACTATAAAGAACCTTACCAAAGGATGTTCAATTCTACTGTGCAATGTTATTATTATCCAATTGGTAAGTGTCACTAAGACTTGAAGGCTATTTAGGAATGGTCTATACAGTGTCACCAAATACATGGAAGTACTCTTAAGAGCTTAACTATCTCTACACACAAACCAGCCACAGTAAAAAGTGTTAAAATGTTTAATAATAAATAATAAAAACATAAGACACTACTTGTCAGTTCAACACAGTGATAATAAAGGGTTCAGAAATCACAGGAAAATACTTTAAAACAATATTGTAGGACAGTCTGACATAAATATAGAAACAGCTAGTCTAATCTGGTTATATTTTTATCTGTCTCTAAGAGAAATACTAAGATCTAAATAAATTTACTTACATAGCAAAGCAAGTGCGGGTGAGCTGATTGTTCATGTTCAGACAAAAATACAAAATGCTATCCTTACTTTCTGAGACAGCCCTTAAATTGATAATACCCATTACTGCTTTGTCATTTCAGATTACATCATTCTTGTTATGTCTGCTTAAGTTTTCCAGGCTCACAGAAGTTAAAATTTAACATTTCTCTTTTAATCTGCACCTGCCAGGAAGCCACAGCAATAAAAGACACTTTACATTTGAAACCTAGCAATTTATCTATGTCATAAAATAAAAGAAAGAATTTCTACCTGCAGACATCCTATCGCTGAGCTTGAGATCAAACACAGTTGCAAAACCCTTTACTTATCCGCTTTCTTCCAGCTGAGTGCACTGTGGTTACATTTTTGAAGTTCAACATTTAACATAGTTTTCTTACATTTTAAGAGGACAGTCCTGTGGATCATATTAATATTTACAATGACATTGAATTATTTATAAAATTCTATCTTGCTGGGATGGCAGCCCCTCAGTTTTTCACACCAGGCATTGCAGATTTTAGAGTAAACTGAAAAAAAGGTTAATATTAAATGTGCTGCAGGGTGCATCTAGTGAGGTAAGGACATTAAAGTGAGTTAAACTGAAATTTTATCAGTCTACATCAGGGGCCTTCTTAATATGAGCTTTTAGTGCTTTTTAGTATGAGCAGATGAACTTAGAACTTTTAAAGTCAAATAGCATATATAGTTTCTAACTAAGGAGTCACTGGTTTAAAAATGTAACACAGGCATGATAGACATGGTAAAGAAAAATTCAAATAAAAGCACAAAACAGCTTTACCTGGCAATCTGCATAGATTAAATGAAGACATTTTTTAAGCCTAAAACATAAAGAAAATTAAATTAAACTCCAAAAAAGAGCAAATATTTAAAAAAATGTATATGCAAGCTATAAACAAAGAAAAACAAAATGAACACAGAGCAACGTTACTTGTCAATTGAAATATATTAAACATTATCCTTTTGGATTACCTTAAATAAAAATTCTACTTCTCAGCTCCTCCCACAGTTCCAATACAGGTAGGTCGTCCCTTTGAAATTTAATAATTCAACCTACTAACTGACCATTTCCTAATTTTAAAACTCAAAGAAAAAAAATGTTACGTAAAAGAACACATTTAAAGTAAAACAAACTGTGAAACTGACTATTTTCAATATAAGCAAGCTGGTTGTAAGAATTGTTGTGCTGAAACAACGCATAAGTGAATTAATGAAATATAATGCAAAAAATAGACAAAAATGGAAGAAAATAACAAAAAAAGTATTTGGATGAGACTATCAATTATCACATATAAAAGGCTTGCCCCAGACCACCTTTACTTAAATATACAAACTCAATTTTGTGAAAGCTGTATAGAAAAGGAATGAAAATGCATTGTTTCCCTGTATTCGGCATTCCACTATGTAGAGCACAAAGAAAACCAAACTCCTGACTTCTATTACCTCAAATCTAGCCTGTAACAACACTGACTAGAAACATCAAATAATATCCACAAAATCATAGTAAGCATAAGGGTTGCTCTATCTCTGGTGTGACTAGTGCAAACTCCAAGGAAAAGGCTACAACTAAATTACATTTTCACATTGCAGAACTATTGTATGGTTATGCTTTCAAGATGCTATATTAAGATGACAGGAATTGTTTGGTGGTGGGTTGGATTCACCATTCTTCTTGCATTACTGAGTATTTTCAGTGTTTATAGCGCTAATTTTTTTGCATTACTGAGTATTTTCAGTGTTTATAGTGCTGATTTTTTATGTCTTTTTAAAGCAGATAAATGTCTAGCATTAAATAAAAGATCTTCCTTTTCATGCAATGCAACAATTAAGCAGTTTCAAGGTACTTCCATTTGTAGTTTTCTATATTGCTTTCTTCCATATAGAATTGTTTATCCAAGGTCATAAACAATGTTTGCATCATATAAATCAGGTCATTATATCATCTTACTCTATCAGTTTTTGTAATAATCTATTATGTGTACTGATTAAAAAAGCAGGTATTCTTCTATGAATGTCTTTCAAGTATAGACATAGTTCGTAATGATCAATGAATCACCTTTAAGAAAAAATTCATCTGTCAAGAGTATTCTTAAAATGAAAAACATTTGGGACCCTACTAAATTCAGTGCTATGCACCTTCCTAAGAATTACCATTATTTTGCCATTCTGCTTCCTGCCTCTTTTACCAGATACAGTGCTGGACCATCTGCTTAATTAGGATCCAGCTGTGCACACACCTTGTTTGTTTTTTTTTTTTTTTTTTTTTTAATTTGACCGTACACAAACAAACCAAACTTTCAAACCCTACATAGTAGGGGGTTTTGCCTCCGCACCCTCCCTAACTAATTATACCAACTCTGAGGTCGCACTACAGTGGGGAAAAGGGCAAATCCCCATTGACAGCCGATCAATCTTTTCCCATGGAAAAAAATTGCTGAAGTAGCCATTCAACATTTCAAAAGGTCGATATTTATGCGTCGATAAAGACGTGTTCCATGATCTCGTCTTCAACATCATAATATAGACCCCACAAATTATTAAAGCTGAAATTACAAAGTTCAGTGTGCACCTAAGCTTCCATTAATTTTTCTTTCGAATTTCTTTTAATAAATATCCAAAAGTGTTTGATATCTAGCCTATCTCTTATGTGTAACTATATACTGTACACTGGCAAAATCATCTCTATGTGATATTATCCTGATGTCTGCTATGCTCAATTTTGTGAAACAAGGATACATTAACAAAAAAGATAGATCATTAGAATAAAGGAAGCCTTGCTCTTTGGTGCTATATATTTAATCAGTACTACGAAGATTTAACTGAATAGCTCAGCAGTGTTTCATCATGGCTGCTTGAATTGGAAAAGAGCAAGAAGTTCTATACCGCATGTATCTCATGTTCTCTCTCTTCTTAAAGTTGATCTATCTATTTATCTATGTGTCTATCTATTTATCTCTATTTATCTTGGCGTACAGGAGCTTGCCACCATGTTGGGAGTGGGGTGGGGTCTTGGTCCTTGAAAAAAATATTCCTTGTGTTTTATTACCTTGGGAGTTTGAGACTGAATGATGAAAGCTGATCAAATGAGATGTGATTATTCACAGTGGCTCTAGTATAGACATTCTTCAAAAACATAAATATTAAAGAAAGAAAAGTAGCATACATTCAAATGAATTTAGTAATCTGGTGTGAATCAATTACATTTTGGCTATATGTAAGTCATAAAGAGCTTTTCAAGATAAAAAACGTTGCTCATATTGCTTTATTTAATGCATAAAATTAAGTGAATAAAGGACTGAAAGCAGCTAGCAGAAGAGCACAGTCAAGCAGTCATTTGTGAACCAAAATGGGAATTGTCAGGTTAAGTGAGGTAAAGTAGATAACCTTTCACTTAAACAGGGATAAAAACTTGCATTTAACTTGTTTTGCTATGTTAATAACTAAGATATTTCCGAGATGACTTTATTCAGGTATGTAGGACAACTAAACACTAGTATCTTTGGGAAAATAGGTTTATGGCTTCATAGATATGTACTAGGCTAATGACTACCAGGGCCTTTATAAGCCTACCCATGCAACCCAACCCAATTGTGTCCCTTTGAATCATGGCTATTTACTAGGAGGGGTACGTTAAGAAGTTCCTAAAGGTTTATGGGGGGGGTTAATTTGGACATAATCACTGTCTGTTTCTGTCTATCAGAGACATAGGGCTAGATCAGAGGTGAATTTCGGATTTTGGATCCACTGATCAAGGTCATACTTAAATAAGGTTAGGGATGGACTCTGCTTCACATGGATGGGCAGCCTGTTCCAGAGCATGGGGATCCTTTCAAACACATATCTGTCTTGCCAATAGCCTATTTATATTTCAAGTAAAATTTAAATCCTTAGATCTAATGGTTCTGTTGCTGTTTGTTTTGTAGGTATGCAAAAGGCCCATCAGAGCTGGATCAGAGGATGCCTTGTATTCCAAGCATCGATGGCATCTCATTAACCTGTAGGAGACCGAGTATAGAGATAGGGCTTTAAGGTGATCTGTAGAGTACAATGTGTTTATAGAAAGAAATTACCAGAACAAACAGGATCCCCCACTTGAGAATTTATTCTAACCTCTAGCGCCTCGGCAGCAGCTTTCCAAGGAGAATACAAGCAGGAAAATGCACCACATATTTATACAATAAAACATTTCAGCTGTTTATTAAAAGGGGTTATAATATTGATGAAGAGAGAAAGTAAGAATACTATTTGTAAGTCTAATAATAGTTATGATAAATATCAGGGTAGATCTGGAAATGAATTAAATAGTTCAAGAAAGATATATGTAGTTATGACTTATGATTTATTAGCAGAAGAAGCCAAACAAATTATACAATTTTGTTGGACTTCCCTGTTTAAATATAGGGATTTGGTGGATATTTTTGATAAAAACTTGCATTTCTTATTTAGAAGAGGCAAAAACATAAAGGATATGCTGGTTCATGCCAGATTTTCTAAGCCCAATACATGTTTAAGTAGTAATCCTAGTCTGATGGGAGCCCATCCCTGTGGCAGATGTATAACATGTCAGTATGTGAGTAGAACATTTAGGTATAGTAATGGATTGTATTTTCAACCTAATGCTTTGTTCTCATGCAATACAGAAAGTATTGTGTATGCACATAAATGTCCATGTGGGATGTTTTATATAGGTGAAAGTAAGAGGGCTTTTAAGTCTAGGATACAGGAACATGTTAGGGATATTAAAAATGAAAAGTTAGAAAGTCCACTTGCAATGCACTTTAAAATATACCATGGTAGTGATCCACAGGGACTGTTAGGTACAATTTTAGAACACATTCCTATTAGTCAATATAGTATTAATATAAAGAAAAAACGTTTGTACAAGGAAGCCCTTTTTATATTAAAATATGTCACTTTAGCCCCTGGTGGCATCAATGTAGAATGCAATTGGAGAGTTTTTATTTGAATTTATTAAGTGTTTTAATTGTTTAATTGTTTAATTAACTGATTAATTTTATTGTATTGATATGTGGTGCATTTTTCTGTTTGTATTCTCCTTGGAAGGCTACTGCCAAGGCGCTAGAGGTTGGAATAAATTCTCAAGTGTTGGATCTTGTTTTTTCTGGTCGTTTATTTCTATATACATTTGCTTTTTTTGTTTTATTTGTTGTGTGGTTACAGTGTGTTTATACCCTAGATTCTTCTAGTAAAGAACCCTTGTGGGCATTCCAACTGTTGCATATGTCTGGTCATTTACATGCCAAAATAGGCATTATACTCAAGTATAGGTAAGAAAAAGGCCAAATAAAGTGGCACTATGATTTCCTTAGACCTGGATGTCTTGCCCTTACTTATAAGCTGGTCAATATAGCATGATTTTCTTTCTACCTTAACCAGATGTTGGTCAAAGGCCAGACTACTACTTACATATGTTCTCAGATCACTGACTGCCAGATTAATTTTTTGGGGTATCATACCGATGGAATAATTATCCTGGATAGCCATTTTCCCAAATGTCAGGTTAATGCATTTCTTGGCATTGAGTTTTAATCCATGAATTTGGCACCAGTCATTTGTCTGTATTAGACCCTGTTCTAAAATGTTTATGTTCTGGGGGGATTCTATGATAAATCGTAGTTTGTAATCATTTGTGAACTTGGTCAGCCAAAGGCCCTTGACATTAACCTCTACCTCTGAGTAGTAGATACCAAATAGGAACATCCCAGAACAGAACCCTGAGGTACCCTGCTGTTGATTGGTCTTTTACTCAAAGTCTCACCAATCTTGTCTTCAGGGGGTCCTGTCTCTGTGCCATTTGGCAATCCAGCAAGTTGTGTAGGGGTTTATGCTGCACATGGTGAATTTGTCAACTATACCTGAGTGGGGTTTTGTATTGAATGCCTTAGACAGGTCCAGGAAGGTGGTATGCACTGTCTTTCCATTGTCCATTGCTTTGGTAACCTTCTCAAAGAGGTCTCCCTTGTGAAAGCCAAAGTGGATTGGGGCCAGTACCTGAAGGTTGCCTATGTCTTTGTTGACCATTTCCATGATAATTCATTCCATGCTTTAACATACTATATCAGACTGATGACTGTAGTTTCCAGGATTACTTGATGTCCCACCCTTGTGAAGTGGAATAACCATCGCAGTCTTTGAATTTCATGGTACAAGGCCTGCTTGAGACTATATTTGAAAAGTGACCCTAATAGGTCATGTATCAAGCTAATTATGAAACATTCCAGAATATTGTTAGCACCCACTGAGGCTGAGTTTTTGGCTTTAGTGAGCACAGAAATGGGCTCCTTGTTAATAGTTGGGGGGTTATGTCGCTAGGTATTTCATGGCAGAAGTGTGGGGAGTGGGGGCTGAAGTTTGAGCAGAATTTGTCATCCAGTAAATTTGCTATGTTGCTATGCTCAGTGAAGGTAGCACGATTCACAACCAGTTTGGCACACTGCTTTGTGCTGCCTTTGAGGTTATGGATGTAACTGTAGATGGCCTTGTGGTTGTCTTTAGCCTGAGAGGCTATCTTTCCCTTGTAAATGGCCTTGATGGACTTAATTATTCCTCCTTATTTCCTGTTTAGTTTAATTAGAGAGCTCTTATCATCATGGAAGTTGCTCTTCCTGATTTTAGCCATGATTTTTTTTCCTTTTGTTACATACTCTATTAAGGTTGGGATGCCAACAGTGTGGTTTGTTTCTAGAGTTGGTTCTAGGCTTATTTCCAGTAGGTACAGCAGCCTTTATACAGCATTTGCTTGTTTGTATAGGGTCTAATGAACAATTCTACTTAGGTTACTGTGAACTCGGGGTTAAGATGGGCATTGAAATTTGATAAACTATCACTTAGTAGGATGTAGTTTGCTATACAATAGTCCTTAACTTCTACAGGTTTTTCTATGGTTACCAGGTTGATTTTTTATGTCAAAGAAAACAGCTTTGTGTTCCTCCCTCACCACTGAAGATGTAACACTAAGATATGTGCAGCACTATCCCATACTGATGAGTACCGGGTCCAGTATGTTTGATCTAGTGTGTGTGTGTGTGTGTGTGTGTGTGTGTGTGTGTGTGTGTGTGTGTGTGTGTGTGTGTGTGTGTGTGTGTGTGTGTGTGTGTGTGTGTGTGTGTGTGTGTGTGTGTGTGTGTGTGTGTGTGTGTGTGTGTGTGTGTGTGTGTGTGTGTGTGTGTGTGTGGTTGAGGCAATGTATGTTTCCCAGTCTATAATGTGGTAGTTAAATTCTCCAATGAATAGGGTATTTGGTTTAAGGGTGAGTGTCTCCAGAAGGTCTAAGTATGAGCTTTGGGATTCTTGGTACAAAGGAAAAAGAGGGTGTCCTATAGCTTGCTAGGATTTGGTAAGGGACTTTGTCTGTGGTGCTTTGCAAGAGGATAAACTCCAGGGCATCATCCTGTATAACCAACTTAGAGATTTGCTTCTTGCTAATGTAGATTGACACTTGTCCACCTTTTGTCACTGTCTATGCAGCTAATAGTCTAAGTGTGTGTAAAGCACTGAAGCCTTGCACTGCAGGAGTACTTAATGCAGATTTAAACTATGTCTCCGTATTGGCACATATGTCTATATTCTTCAGAGTGGGTAGGTTTGTAGTGTGTGGATTTTCTTGTTTAGGTTTCTCACACTAAGCAAAAGGTTTATTTATATTTTATTTGCTATATCAGTAGGTTTCTCAATTTGGCATTGCCTAAAATGACTCTAAAGGGGGTGGGTGGAAATAGTTTTAGCCAATATTCAGAGGCCTGGGGACAGAGATGCTTACCATCCTTTGCAAAGCAAAGTGGTTTGCTAACCATTTCCTCACATGGTGTCAAATACTAAACAGTCTCACAGAAAGACACCTCAAACTAAGCCAATTATTAAAGTCAATCATCTTTTGTTTGTTCTGTGATATCATTCTTGATGAAGATAGAATGCTGCTCAATGCAGGGCACATATCTCCGTAAGAGGCATATTCAGAAAGATCTATAATGGCTTTCATCATATAGTCCAAGGAGGTACATCTTAGGTCATTGACACCCACACAGACTATGATAAAATCATACTGGTACTTATGGTGTAGTAACAATCTACATTAGCAGCAAGTATATCTCTAGACTGGTTAAACAGGATGATGCCCTGGAGTTTATCCTCATACAAGCCACCATAGACAAAGTTCCATATCATATCCTAGCAAGCTATAGATCACCCTCATTTTTTTAAACAAGAAATTCTTTATTGAATTATCACTTCTGACATATGCAATCATAAATGTATATAAATGAAAACAAACCATATTGACATATTTTTGGTGGCAAACATTATACACCACATATAATCTTCTATACAGTCATTGCCAATGAAAGATTACATAGCTCATTCAATTGCTGCCTTCCCTTAAACCTCATTCCTTCTCCAAATCATTACCTGCATGTATGTTCCCACAGTTCCATTTTTTTTCTATGCAACTTGCTCCTAACCTTTTCTAAAGATGTCACAAATGGTTTCCTATGAGTACAACAAAAATGCATTTTGTCAAATGTGTTTCCGTCGACACATGTAGAGCGAACAGGCAAAACAGTGAAGTGGCAGTACAGCTAATTCTTTCCCTGGGAAAGAAGTCACTTGACCGCTTTGTTGCTTTGCCATGTTCTGAAGTGTAGTGTGGTCCCTTGTCCGGTATAGCTCCCGAGCATGATTGTCCAACAGTTACTGATCTTAGGGTTAGGGTGCGGTTTAAGGTAAGTGCATATGTATGAAAGTGTTTACTGTTTTATATTTTGTGTTAGATGTATGTGTTTTCAGCTGCTTACTTTTGTTTTTGGGGGGGGGTAGAATTAGGGTTAAGGTAAGTGTGTATGTGTTTGGAACTGTTTATGTAATTGTGCGAGAGTTACTGACCTTAGGGTTACGGTGCGGGTTAAGGTAAGTGCATATGGGTTAAAATGTTTACTGTTTTTTTTTTTCGTTAAATGTATGGCTGGGTTATGTGCATATGTGTATTTAGTTGTTTACTGTTTTTTGGGGGGGAATAATTAGGATTAGGGTATGTGTGTATGTGTTTGGAAGTGTTTAATGTTTTTTTGCGGGGGTTGGAACAGCAATTTCTTTCCATAGGAAAGAAATCACTGTTCTGTGGATTCAACATTTTCAGCTTTTGCTGAAAATTTGTCGATGAAACATCGTTCGCTGTTTTTAGCGTTCAATGTTGCAATATATACCCGTCACTTACAGTTCTTTTATCTCTGTCACTGTATTCATTACTTCTAGTATGGTTGGTTTAGACTTTGATTTTCATTTTCTAGCAATTGCTTTTAGGCAGCCACCAGAATTAAACCCAGCAAAGCCTTTCTATTTCTAGGCAAATCTGATTCTGTATCACAGTTCAAAAAAATTAATTTCCTCTTTTACATCAATTTGCTCACCCAGTATTTCTGACAGAGAAGTCTGCAGGGAATTTTTAAAGTCTGCCAAATCATTACACTCCCCAAAAAATATGCTCCCAATTATGTATTTCTTCCTCATCACACCCCCAACATTTGCAATCTACTTGAGGAAAATTCTTCAGAATCTGTTTGATATAGATATGCAAACACTTTCAAGCAAAAATCCTAAATCTTCTAGACTTTGTTGCATATCTGGGAGCCATATATATGTCCTCCCATTATTTCTTTGTGAATTGCTTATCCAGCTTCTCTTCCTAATCCTTTCTGACTTCCTCTGATTGATTCTAATTGTTATCATGCAATACTTTATATGCCCTACAATTTATTCCTTTTTAACAGCAGCCTCTGTTCCATAAAAACTGAATCATTGCTGGCTTTCACTTAGGATTCCCCTGTTCCTTTCTCTTTGCCTATACTCTGATATCAAGTCCTTGGTAGGGAAGGTAATTTCTAGCCTGAAGTCCAAATATGATCTTGGCCTCTTCCCAATCTGTTACTGTTCATTTTCTAATGATTTGCTGCTAATACCATAGATCTTTTCCAGTATTTTCCAGTAAATTTCAGCCCCCTCTTGCCTATTCTCAGTACTCCTAATTGCAGTCACCTCTAGCAGCAGAATCTCCTTTCTCCATTCACATGTTGGCTTAGTTCGTATAATACTTTCTGCTACTTTATGAATATAATATTCTATATGATTATTGTTATTCTCCTTAAGGATCTGCATCCAAAATTCCAGTTTCTCCTTATTTCTTAAGCTTTTGCCTCTTTCTTCATTATTCCTCTCCACCTTGCATTATAGCTTTCTGCTTGTGCTATGTATTGGAGTCTTAACTGTGTAGTTCTGAAATACTTCTTCAGATCAGGTAATCCCAAACTATCTTGTTTTTTTGAAGGCTCAACTTGTCCCACTCAACTCTTGACCTCTTCCCCTATCAGATAAAATCTTTCAACTCTTAATTAATTGCTATCCACAATTTCTCCTCTAGTTGATAAAAATATGCCTGTATATAAAACTAAAGGAACTAAAAACATCTTGCTATCCATAAAACAGAGCTTCAAGTTTTCAGTTTTTGTATTATCCTTTGTTTAACTTCTTCCCAAATATCTTTACCTGTCATAACAAAATCTTTTTTTAACACATACTTCTAATTGCTTCATTATATAATTTTCCCATAAATAATAATGTTGCTGAACCAATTCATTAGTGGGTATATAGTTGACAGCTATTAACTTTGTTTTATTTTCATTAATTTTGTGTCCCAAAAAGACATGAAACTGTCGCAGAATTCCAATAACAATAAAATGTCATTTTTTGTTTTATCAAGTGCAAAATGATATCTGCAAATAAAGCCAAATTTGTTCGATTACCATATCAATTATATCCTTGAATTTCCAAGTCCCTTATTTTCTTTGCTAATGGTTCTAAATTTAATGCAAACAGCAAAGGTGGGAGGGGATACCCCTGCCTCAAAAATCTACCTTTTTTCATTATATTTTCCATTATAGGCTCCCTCCCCATGCATTCTCACTGTTGCAAATCAATTTCCGGTCACCACCAAGTAATACTCTGCTGAATGTTGATTATTTCTCCCAGAATTTTCTTAAGCTCCTTTGCAGTTGGAATATAAATACATACCAGCATAGTCCACTTCCCTTGCCAGTATCCCCTTACTACTACAAATCTACAATTATTATATTTTATTTTCCTTTTATCACTATTTGAGCTCTTCTAGCAATTAATATAAGTACTTCCCTTTTACTTTCTCCCAGATATTCTGATGAATAACCATCCTGAAATATTTTCTTTATGAAATTCACATGCTCTGTTCTTTAAAGATGTATAGCCTGTAGCACAGCTATTTGTTCTCTTCATTTCTTAATATAGTGCACTACTGTTTTTTTATATACCTGTGAGACCATTTGCATTCAAATATAATCTGGAAAGTGCTGCTAGTATGATAAAAAGTAATTATTCACATATGTCATGCATAGCATCTCTTTTTAAGAATATCTAGTTTCAGCTTTTGTGTTATTTGCATATAATAATGTTTGGCAGGTTGAGCTTTTATACATTTTTTTGTCATATCCTTTTGAACCTATGTCACATCTTTCAAGACTTTTTTGTTTTAATGAAATTCCTCAAAAAAAACAAACAAAAAAACATTTCCCCAGAACACCCCAGAATCTATTAACTTAATATAAACACACAAAACAATGTGCATCTTCAACATGGTGTTGTGACTTGAGTGCTTGTATAACTTGGTGGATCCTGGCTTAAGATAAGCAACTGACCATTATCGTCTCCTTGTTCAATCTGTTCAGTGCGGTAACTATGCGTCATACAATGGCATCTCCTATGACATGAGCCCTGAGTAATGTGTTTGCTTGCCTTATCAGCTATGTCCTTGGGGCTCCACTGGGTGTAGGTATGTGTACGGTATTTGGTGTTGCTTTTGGTGAGTGCTGTAGAGATTGCTGAGGATAGGCACTGTTGTTTATAGGCTTGGGTGTTCGTCGAGATTTAGGAAGATTGCTTTATAATGCCTCAGCATAAGATGGTCTATGTGTGTGTGTGATGAACACTGTGTTGTGGATGTAGTATGAGTTTTCTTGACAACCTTGTTTGTATGCAAGATTTTTGCCTCCAGCAAAATTTTGTATGCACATCTCTTGCCTACTGCGTTTGTTTCATTGAGGATTAAATGATTGTTTGTGAATATGAGACAATGGCTACATTGTCTCAGGATGTCTATATCTACCAAGCTGGCTATGGTGACATTTTCAAATTGCATATCCATGTTGTCCAGACCTGTATTTGGGTGGGCTACTGTAGGTTATGATCTGAGTTATACAGAGGTCTCCTTGGCTGGTCTCTGAGGTTTGGCACTAGACTAGGTTAGATTGCATTAATACCTGATAGTAGTGCTGTTTAATGTGCAAACTGTTCACTCCAAGCTTGTCTCAATTAAAAGGGTTTTGTTTTATCCCCACTAAGTTACAGGTCTCAGTTATAAAGGTAGTTTTATAGAAAAAATATACTCAAGAGCAATACTGGTTTGGTGACTGAGCACTTAGTATTATGGATATATGGAAAGCATTGAGTGGAGAAAGTACTTAAATACTTAGACAGCAGACAATCATAATGCAAAAGGGAAGGGAGAGAAATAATTGAGGTTGCAAGAAGCAGATTTCTTACAGAGATCCAATCAAATAAAAACCATATTGGAGTTATATTCCTGTGG
The DNA here is from genome assembly GCF_019279795.1 of Protopterus annectens. Classification (NCBI taxonomy): domain Eukaryota; kingdom Metazoa; phylum Chordata; order Ceratodontiformes; family Protopteridae; genus Protopterus; species Protopterus annectens. The sequence goes on from NC_056726.1 coordinate 871,151,908, forward strand.
TTTGGATTTCATAAAGCTTAATGTCCCAGTGGAGGCTGTGGCAAACTCAAAGAACAGGAGAAACAGCAGTAGCAAAGTAAACAGAAAGGCACTATAATGTAACTTTAGCAGGTAAATGATACATTAGAATATAATACTTTAGCACCAAAGCTAGAATATAAACAACTGTAAAAGTAACAAAGCACAAATCCTGGAGCAGAAATCACAATAATGCCACTACTGCAATCCCACAACAGACTAAGTCAGCAGACTATGTTGAAATTTACCAGCAATTCTGTTTATTGAAAATGTTGCAATAAATGTAGCAGAAGTGTGAATAATACATAAATAAATAAATAAACAAATAAATAAATAATCTTCTTCTTTCGGCTTTTTCCTGGTTAGGGGTCGCCACAGCGGATCACCTTGTCCGCACATTGAATGGCAGTGGAGTTTTACGGTGTCGAGTTGCCAGCCCGGCGCCCAACCTTCCACAGAAGGCACACTCACATGCACACCTAGGGCCAATTTAGAGTGTCCAATCCACCTGCAGCATGTCTTTGGGATGTGGGAGGAAACAGGAGCACCTGGAGGAAACCCACGCGACCACAGGCCATGCAGACTCCGCACAGAAGGCACCCCAGCCGAGGATCGAACCGGAGAACCTCTTGCTGTGAGGCAGCAATGCTAAGCACTGCACCACCGTGGCCACCCAAAACAAATAAATAAATAATAATAGTAATAATAAATTTAGCAAAAGTGTGAATTACTGCCAGATGTGAATAAAATTCACATCTGGCAGTAATTCACACTTCTGCTACTATTATGAATGAAACTGCAATACGAAGCCCCAAACAAGTCAAAATACAAACAGCTAGCTTTTATAAGTAATTCTACATAAGGAAATAAAAAGTGCAGTACAATATATAAATGATGCTAAAATTTTACAGTAATGCACAATCTTCCCACAACTGCAAATGAAGCTGCAAAACTAAAGTTCCAGATAAAACTGAAATATCTGACTGGAGTCTGATTGCCATGAGTTTGTCATTTCTGAAGACCCTCTCTCTCTCTCACCACAATTCCCACACCATTTCTAGCCGGTCCCGCTTCAGAGTAGTAGACTCTGGATCCTAAGCCTTCCATCTTCTTTCTTGGATAATAGGATGTTTACCTTGTCATCTACTTCCAAGCTCAGTCCTCTCAGTGAAGCTACACTGAGTGTAGCAATTCTTAGTTCCTATATTACAGATTGATGGGTTTTATGCCCAGCATTCGATCAACAGAAATATCCCAGGTAACCCAGGCTGGGCAACTAAATACCAGCTGGCCAGTAACTTATTGACCCAGGGCTGCTGGGCTTTATGACAGGTACAGTAGATGCCCAAAGTGGTGTTGCTGCCTGCAGCTCCATTCTTGTGTGAGTCTGAGATGGAAACACAAGCATATTTTTAAGGGAAAAAATCCTACAGAGACAAAGGGAGAAAATGCAAACTCAGGCATTTATCAGACATCAGGATCAGCCATGTACCTTTTGCATGAAAAGCAAAGATCTTAACCATTGTGCCAGCTGGTCTCTCTTGGTTATGTATGTATGCATGTAAAATTAACTAAAATTCTAATGTCATTACCAAAAATTGTTATCCTAGTATTTTACATTTTTTTGTCCAGAGTATGTGCAATTCTATACATTGCCCTAACAAAATCAAGCTCAATTTTGACTGCTTGACCAACACATAGTATGGCAACAGTATAGCAATAGATGAAATTTGTCCAGTACGGCTAAGTTAAGACATGAGGAAGGTTCAGTGCAGTGAGAACAGCTAGCTTAACCTTAGCTCATTAAGTCATTTAACAGAAACAGATAATGTTTGTAAACAGCAGCACCATCATAGTTGGGGACCTTGTCACGCCATACCCCCTATTACTTGTCAATACTATTTTCATGGTCACTCAGCTACAGGAAAAATAATATCAAATTAAAAAGGAAATTCTTGCTACCACACACTAACAAGTTGTACTAGCAGTGACTGTATCAGGAAACAATGGTCAGAGAGTTCAAGTCTGGAATATTTGATTTAACCACGTGTTACGTCACAGACTTTACATTCTTTGAATAGTGCAGATGTGTATGACGTTTGCAAGACTTGTGGATGTATTGCAGAGAGTCTGTTAAAAAGGCCACTCAGAATTTCTGATGTTAACAGTACCAGATACTCTTTATTGACTTTTGAAGCCAGTACCATCACTCCAAAAAAGGGACAAAATTAGTTTGCAATGACAGATTTATTTGCCATTGGGCACCTGCCTCGGGTTTAGAAGATGGAGGGACTTTGTTTTGTGAGTTAAGTGTTGGGAGGGGGGGTTGGTGGATGGTTGTTAAAGGATCAAGCTTAGGCTAGTTTTTGAAAGGTTGAGAGAATGAAAATATGTTAAAAGGAAGTGGGTGATAGCCTGCTTATGATTAAGGAAGTTATGTAATTTTAGCTATGGGAGGGAACCTAAGGTGAGATAGTAGTTGCAGAAGGAGTTTGAACGTTTCAAGCCTTTCAATACAGACATCTGAAAAGCCCACCTACCCATCTCAATTTTAGACAGAGGGGCAAAGACCACCTGTGTGGAGATGGCCCATTTCCATGCTTTCTCCCATTTTCCCTTTTGTCTGTGATTTAGGAGTGAGATGTTTGATATGCTGCCCTGGAGTTATGGTATACCTCATGTGTGGTTTGTAATTCATGCTGCTGTTGTATATAGGCACACGAGCAGTATGCAGCACACTGGCTAGATGAGAATGTACAGTGATTTATCAACTGATGACTTAATTGGCTCACACCTGTTTTAATTTTGTTCTGACAGCTGGTCACTATGCAAGTTGCACGGTTATTCTGTTTTGGGTCAGGGGATCAAGGGCAAACATTGAGAGGACAAGAAATATTAACACTATATAATGAATAATTGACTAGCTTCAGTTATGAATATGGTTATACTTATTTTAATGACTGTTCACCACCAAATGAAAAAACGAGAAATATCAACACAATTTCATAAAGGACTGAACTAAATACGTCACAATAGCTAATTGCTTGATCTTGGCTTCTTTCTGGATTTGGAAAATATCCATGTTTTTGTAATTATTGAGACTTGGTTTAAATAGGTTCATAGGTTCATAGGTAGGTACTAGGCTATTGGCCCTAGGGCCTATACAAGCCTAGCCAAAAATGTACCCTGGCTTTCGCCACCCAAGAAAATGATTTTCCTGTGCCCCTGTCAAGCAGAACCACATAAGTGATCCCCGGGGTGAATTTCCTATTACCCATCCAATCAGCAAGATTTTTATAGGTTCATAGGTATAAATCAACAGCCCTGCAAGACTCAAATCCAGTACCCTGTACACTACAGTCACAGTAGTTGACCACTAAGCCAAAATGCAATAAAAGCACTCCCTGCATACCTACGCTTTGTGCCTTCTATGTCATCAGCCCTGATGATGACTGCAAAAGCATCTCCATATATGTCAAGTACCATATCACCTCCAGACAAATGTCCAGTGATACACAATGAGAACTTATTGAAATCCACTTCGTCGTAAATAAAGTAATCTACATTGTATAGATTTTACAGGATACCCTCCATGTCCCACAGTGTTTGTGCTAGATTCCTGAAATTACTAGATGAAATGTCTATTAAGAAACAGGAACCACATTACTTTGGGAGATTTTAACTGCCTTGCAATTAACTGAAGCACCTCTACCTCCAGTGCAGATTATGCCCAGAAATTATTGGCTAAATTAATTACTTCCTATAAAAATATAGTCATCTAGAAAGCAGAGCTGCGATGTATCCTGTAGAAGTACACGTATAATTACAGGAGACTTCTCGATCCTCCTGAGATGAGTACTCTCATCACTATTTTCCAAGTCTAATTTCTGAAGTTTTGGTAAAGGTTTATAAATAAATCAAAGACTGTGACGTGTCATCTACAAGATGTCATAATTTACTACTGCATAATGTGAAGACATTCTGATATAGTATTGCATTACTGATAAAGCAGCTTTGACTACTGCCTATATTTTCATCGCTGCATTAATTTCATAAAAGCTGTGTGACGTGCAGGTGAACAAATGGTGCCATCTTATGCAAAACATGTCACACAGTGTTATCACTGACACTTGGCATCTAACACAAATGGTTTTGTATATTAGTATTGTTTTGATATATTATGAACATGTTGTATGCATAATTTGCATAGATTCAGTTGTATCCTAAAGCAACATTATACTATCCCATATTGTCTTACACCATTGGAACACTCTTGAAAAGATGAACAATTCTCCAACTAATATCATGGATCTATCCAGGACACTTACACAAATATAACCCTTTGTTTGAATATAGCACTAGCATTTTTGACAAACAAAATACATTTCTCTTTCCTGAACCTGCAATATAAAATCAGTATCTACACATAGACTTTTGATACTAAACTCAGTGTTGTGGCCCATTGTTTTTTGGATGGCTGCTTTATTTTACAATTTTTGTAACTCACATCATTTATCAGATATTGTAAATCTAATGAAGTGTGTTTCCTGTACAGAATTCTGGAGAAAAGCTGTCAGGAAGTAATTGGTTTCCTAGCTTAGAATGCCTCAGGAAGCAAAGGTGTTAATTAGGTTCCTACTGTTTAGGTTTGAATGAGTTAGCAAAAATTCTCTGAAACACAAAGTTAATACATTTACCAGAGGTGAATATATCCTCTGTGTGTGTTTGATTACAATGGTTTCTCCTTCCCTAGATAAGCCGGACCATAAACTTGTGACATTTACCTTTAAAATCTCCAAAACCCCAGCAAAAACCATCTTTGAATTTAAGGACTTCAGATAGACAAACCTCATACAACTATGCAACAAAATGTCAGTATTCAGTTATGGTGGGATCAGCGTTGATGATGGCACAGGAGTTAGCTATATAAAGGAATTCTATTCCCACTTAAGACATATGCATGAGATTAACAGTCTCAACAAGAACAAAACATAATGGTAAATTAAAAAAAAAAGGACATCATAATTCTCTATCAACATAAATAATCCTTATGAGAGGAAAAATATATTAAAATACTGAACAAATCAAAAACACCTTATAACAAGGATAGTATAAAAATATTACAAGGAAGCTGAAAAATACACTTAAGACTGCTAAAGGAACTCATGAACGTAGGCTAACCTTTGAAGCTTAGACAAGTAATTCTTTAGCTATATTGGGAAACTAATGAACAACAGCCAACAATGCTAAGATCTTGTCCTAAACAGAACTATCTACTCTGATCAAATAGATCTCAACAATATACTAGCAAATAAGTTTAGCACAGACTTCATCCCTTAAAACATCTATTCAAAGTGCACATATCCCAGAATCCCTTATACCCTCTATTATCACCAAGAAACATGCCCTGAAAGTGCAATCAAAGACAAAAAATGGTTCCACCATGAGACCTGACAACATACCTGAAAATGTTATCCTAAGATTAGCCATATGATTTTTTCACAGATTACTGCAGTAGTGATGCCCCTCCACAAAAGTGGCCCCTGGGAACTATATGCCAATCAGCCTTATGAGCCTGCCTGCAAAGTAAGGAATGCAGCATAATTTATCTTATCAAACATCTCTTTAGGCTAGGCCATCAACAATTTGTCTATTTCAATAGGATATTCATGGAAGACTGGATAGGCACACACAAACTTACTCTGGGAATAACAGGCACAGTCCTCCTTGACTATGTGAGAACAGCCTTAGGGTGGGTATTGGCAATATATCGATGGTCATATGAATAAATTGCCTTAAAACTCCTATGGCTCTTATGAATCCTATGAGTCTTATGACTGACTAGATGGAATTATAAAATGTTTATGATTATCTGACCGATTCTGTCTGCAGTAACTAGTGTCAGTGCAACCACTTCTGAACCAATTAATATTTACCAGAATGATTCATTTAAAATTAATGTTTAATGAAATCCCTCTTTTTCTAAACTCCAAAAGAAGCAGACTAATTGTATGCCAGTTTGCATTCCATTGTATATACGTTTAAAAAAATATTTGAGGATGACTTCCATTGATTTTTTTTTAAAACAGATTTGCATTCTAACTTGGATTTCATAGTGCAGGAAAAGCAGCTTGGAAATGAAAACACTTTAGTGGTTATAAAAAGCAGCAGGCAGGATTGAAGGTGTATTAGTCACGAACATGCTTAACTGTAATGGCATAATTAGATGTATGCCAGAATTAGAAAATGATTATGAGCGGTTATAACCTTTTCAAAGATTAAGACAATACAGTAGCAGCATATTATATGCATATTTTTAAAATAATATTTTGTTATATGGTAACCTTTAAAGTTTTTTTATTAAAAGAATTACATGATTTTTATCTTATTTAATGCTCTATGTTGCCAGTCACTTATGGTTTACCCAAGATAGACAGATAGACAGATAGATATCTGCTCTTGTTGCCACCATATTCAAGAAAGCACGGTTGTATCCCAACACTTTTTGCAAATGCTGCCATATCCCTAACTTTCTCTTCTTGGATATCACCATTGTCATTGAGAAGGCTGCTTACTCACAGCTTAGGTTCTGTCTTACAGTCAGCAGGACTATTGATCCAATTCAGTCTGGGTTTTGCACTCGTCACAGTACTGAGACCACTCTTATTCAAGTAGTTGGCTTGGGACCTGCAATACTACTCAGTCCTGGTACTCCTGGACATCTCAGCAGAATTTGATATCCTTAGATAAAACATTTTGATTAAGGATTTAAGAAGTTGCAGTTGCATCTCCTCTTCAGTGCTAGAGTGGTTCACTTCCCACATCTGTGGCTGAATGTTTCTTGTTCATGTATTTACACCTGTTCCTGTTTTCCTGTCAGCTGTAGAATGCAAATGTCTCAGTCTTAAGCCATCTGCTATATACACTCTACCTTTGGATGAATCTTATAATTCAGAGGAGCTTATCATGCTTTTCTTATGCTATCCAAAACCTAATCTATGGCAGACCATGCTACCTTTAGAGATTATTCTGCTTTGTTACTACCTAATTGTATATTTTACAGTATTAAGAAGCTTCAATCTGTGTACAAATGGTTAAGGTCTTCACCTCACATGTCCACTGTACAAGATTTGATCCTGACCTCTGACCACTGCATGTTTAGTGTATGCATGTTCTGTGAGGTTCCACACACCTACATAAAACATGCTGTTTTCATCTCAAAGTCACCTAAGAATGGAGTTGTGGGTAGCAGACTGTAGAGAGTGCCCTATGGGGGAAGAGTTGTATAGCCCAGCTGCTTTGGACATCTACTATGCTGCACAGTATCCTCAACATAGGAGAATACAGATCACACTCTCTGTACTGTGGCATGGCTAGCCACTTAATGGTGTAAAACTATGTCTGTAGGTGATCTGGTTATGTTAACTAATGTCACCAAAAATGGGCATGATAATTTGCTGGTGATAAGTGGGTTGAGGACCTGGCCTACTCCCACCTATGCCAGGGAGCAATGCTAAAAGTTGGGAAGGAGCATGTGCCACTATTGGCCAGTGTATTCCCACCATAATGTCCAACAGCCCTGGGTCAATAAATTATTGGCTGGATGGTCTTGAGTTGCCCAGCTTGGGTTACCTGGGATAGCTTGGTTGAGTAAAATCTGGATGTAAAATCAATCATCCTGCCACACTTGAAGTAAGAATTACCACACTCAGTGTAGGTTCACTGACATGATGAAGCTTGGAAGTGGATGACATGATGGTAAGGAGAAGGCTGGATATCATAAGCATCCAGGAGACAACATGAAAGACAGTGCAGCAAAGCCACTTGGCTTGGGATCTAGAGTATATTACTCAGGAGGAGGACAGGCTAGAAATGGTGTGAGAATTTTGGTGAGGGAGGCATCAGAAGACAGTTAGGGATGTCATCAGAATTAGTGTCAGACTCATGGCAGTCAGACTCTAGTGTAAGGATTAAGCAGTATTCATAATCTCAGCCTGTGCCCCACAGTAGGGTTATGATAGTGTGGAAAACAGTGCATTCAGACAGCAGTTGCAGGATCTACTAGATAAAGCAGGACAGCAGGAATTAGTTTTGATAGTGGGTGACCTGAATGCACATATTTTGCAAGACAGGACAGGATATAAGGACTGTCTGAGACCACACGGGTGGGGCAACAAGGAATAAAGGCCATTCTAGATTTCTGCATGGCAAATGGTTTGATGATAGCCACCACATGGTTCATAAAGAAAGACAGTCACAAGATCACATACAACAGTGGCCAGCATGCAACTCAGGCTAACTTCCTCATAGTAAGGAAAGAGCATATGTGTAGAATCAGTGATTGCAAAGTCATCTCTAGTGAAACAGCTGGCCCACAGCATAAACCACTGGTTGCCACAATCAGCAACAACCAGTGGTCAGAGAAGGCTCTAAGGTCAACAGAGACTAGGCTGAAGACCTGGAAGTTGACTGGAGAGAAAGCACTGCAGTTCAAGGAATTACGCAGGCCTCTATTGCCTCAAAAATAAGAATAAATGGGTAGAGTCGAAGAAGAATGGCAGCTCCTCAAAACAGCATGTGTAAGGCCTACAGAACAGATATGAAGTCAAGTCAAGTATGGACATGAGGTACATAATGAAAGCTGGTGGTGGAATGCAGATATCCAGAAAGTAAGCAAAAGAAAGACGGAGTGCAGGAAAAAAGTGGAAGATAGAAAAGACATACCAGGCTAGGAAGGAATACTAGTTGGCTAACAAAGAGGCTATGAGAGGAAATGCAATAGCAAAGAACAACCCATCACAGACATTCAAATTCTGGAAAGCAACTTAGTGGATGGCACAAAGAAGCTCTATCAGATTGCAAGGCAAAAGATAAAAAAGACAGTCAGCAACCCTTTATAAGGGATGCCAGCAACAACCTGTTCACCACTTGGGCATCAAAGGCAGATGGAAGGATTACTTCCAGCAGCTTCTCAATGAAGAAAACTCGACAGAAGCTCTACTACCCCAGATATAGCCTAGAGTGAGAGAATAGGAGGAACCTACCATACAACCAGCAAGAAAAGCAGTAAGGAAAATGAAGTCAAGAAAAGCAGCAGGCTCAGATGAGATCATATCAGAAATGATCAAGTTTCTGGGTGAGATAAGGCATAAATGGCTCCTGAGGGTACTTATAGCAGTATGGAGTAACAGATGTATCGCAGATGACTGGAGAGTAAGTATGCTAGTGCCAGTGTTCAAGAACAAAGGGGACATTCACAACTGTGGGCAATACAGAGGTATTAAACTTCTATCACACTACATGAAAGTTCTGGAGAGGGGGATTGATAAATGAATATGCAGAGTAAAAGAAAGTAAAATGGGAAATGAGAATTTCAGATTCAAATCAGGATACTGCACAACTGACCCAATATTTACACTGAGAAAGAACCTTAGAAGAAATTAGAAATGAGGAAAGAGTCTAAATGGGTATTCCCAGACTTGGAGAAAGCATATGTTAAGTCCCAAGAAATTTGAATTGGGCAGTCCTGCAGTGGTTCAAAGTCCCAGAAACATTGGCAGAATTAGTGCAAGCTATGTGCAAGGACACAATGACTCAAGTTTGAACAGTGTTCGGTCTTACAGATGGGTTCCCATTGAGAGTGGGTGTGCATTAGGGTTCTGGTGTAAGCCCATTGCTGTTCATACTGGTGATGGACAGGGTGGAGGGGACAGATAAAGAAAGGAGCTGTATGCAGATGATGCAGCATTACAGGCAGAATCTTAGCAAGTAATTGAGCAAAGGACAGGGGAATGGAATGAAAAACTGAAGGCACATGGGATGCAACTGAGTATAGATAAGACAACTGTAATGGCAGCAAATGGGAGAAATCAAGAGAAGCTGAAAATTAAGATAGAATGGAAAATAGTAGGACAGATTAACAGCTTCAAGTGCCTGGAAGGGATGGTTGAGGAGAAGAGGAGTCTGAATGAGAAGGTCAAAGCTAGAATCGGAGGGGCTGCAGCTAACTGACATAGACACTCAGGGGTACTGTATGACAGAAGAATGCTAAAAATTATGAAAAGTAAGGTGTACAAGACAGTGATGTGATCACTACTACTGTATGGTACAGAAACCTGGGCAGTAAAGGCAGAAGAGATGAGAAGCTAGAGGTGATGGAGATGAAGTGCCTGATACAGGTGTTAGGATGCACACTGTGGGACAGATGAAGGAATGAGGACATCAGAGCAGAAGCTAAAGTAGCTCTAATTGCAGAAAAGGTCAAAGAGAACAGATTACAGTGGTTCATGCACATGTGCAAGAAAGCTGAAGACTAACTGGTGATAAAGATTTCATGGAGATGGGAAGAAGACAAGAGAAAATGAGGGCTTCCAGAAAAGAGGTTGATGGATTGTGTGCGAGAAGATCTGTGACAGTCAATCGTGATTGCCAAAGAAGGTAGGACAGTGGCATTGAATACGGAGAGATGGTGACAAGTGACACAACACCCTGATCTCAAGTAGAAATTGGGAAAAAAGGGAGTTGATGATGATGATGAATATGATGATGATACTGCAGTACCATTTACACGGACATTTGTGACCCTGAGCTACTCTGGTGCAGACCTCCAGAGCCAGATTACTGACCAGTATTTCACACTACCAATATGTGATGCCTCTTCTGTGTAGCCTGCATCAAATCCTGATATGTTAAATTATTGCTTTTAAGGTCTTTGTGTTAACCTATATTTAAATTGCTTTCTTTTGTACCTCTTATGTGTAGAGGATGCTAATGTCTTTCTATCTACTTAGGTTTGGAGCACAGCTTCCCTGGTGGCTCTACATGTACATTATAATTAGTTTAAAATTCAGTCCTTTGCATTTCATACCCAAATTCAGGAATTTATTGCTGTTTTGGCTTCTTCTGTGTCCTTCCTTAGGTAGTTTATAGAGGTCATTTATGACTTGACTTTTATATTTGAGTGAGCCTTTGGATCATAGTATCATAGGACATTACTAGGCTATTGGCCCTAGACCCCTAACAAGCCTAGCCATATTATACTTTGTTCCTTTATAGACCAAGATATATAGTCTATATCAGCAATGCAAATTTAAGATCAGCACCTGCTGCCCCTGCCCAAGAGGGACATATGTGAAACCCAATGAGATAAATTTACGGTTTCACATTCAATTGCCCAAGTTTTGCTAAAATAGAGTCAATAAAAAGCTCTGTTTATGTGAATTGGGAGTTTGTTCTAGAGGAATTGTAACCTGTGAGAGACCTATCTCTTTGGAAGTGCAGGGGGTGTGTTACAGATCTGCGAGCAGTGTATCACACCCCCTAGCACTGATTCAGTATCTGTGTACACGGCTCCCCCTCAGTAGAGATAGGTGAAAACCACCATTTAAATACAAGTGCACAAGTGTCTTATACAGTACAGTCTTACGCCAAGGTAATGTAATGAAAGGACATAAATGGATGTCATGTAAAGTAAAATATATACACAATAATAATGCATCAGTAATGAATAATTAATAGCCAATTCCTATATTTTTAAAGGAAAATTCTTGTTTGCCCATAGCTCAGTTTTGCTAAGCACTGCTAAGCCAAGCTAAGCAATGCTTAAACAGGAGCTGTCTGAGCAATAATTAGCAGTACTCAGCTCCACTTAGCTGGTTTGAGCAGTGTAAGAAGTCCCATTCTAAGCAGTATTTGGTTCAACTAAGCAGACTTACACACTGCTAAGCACTGCTCAGCATTTGCCACTTTAAGCACTGCTCAACTCATCTTAGTGGGTTTGCACACTGCTGAGCTGTGCTTAGCATTTTTTTAAAATGGTCCAATGATGGCAAAGAGTGGGAAAATGTCCTTATGTAAACTGCACAGGTGGGAATACAGGCAGAACCTGTTAGAGTTTGATGCCTGTAGGAACTATGGCAGGTGCAGGAGAAAGAACACACTTTCAGGCACAATGCTGGGGCATGTTGGAGTCCAGAGTCATGACTGGGCTCCTCGTAAAGAACCTTGATGACAGGGCCAGTACCAGGGCTCAGACTACAAATCTGAGACCTGGGACCATTTGGCACTTGAGCTCTCCAATGCCATTGGCATCCCCTGCACTGGTGATCAGGTACATCATCATTATGATGATGTGAAACAGAGGAAGGGGGCACTCTTGGCCCAATGGATCCAAGCTTCTTGAGCCCGGAATGCCCCAGAAGTTTGTAACTGTATCAAGTGGTGATTTATCAAATGATAGACAGGTATGCATAATGGTGTGTTTCCCCCACAGCTGCAGAGGAGAGAGCTCGTAGTGTTTGAGGCCCAGGTAGGATGACTGGCGAGGCTGCACTGACAGTGTGGTGAGTACATATATACCTTGAAATATATATATAGTCCAATAAATAAGAAAGTGTAATTGTTTACTGCGATTAGGAATAGTGTGTTCTGAGTGTACTGAATAAATCTGTTGTTAGACCAACACTGATGTAAGTGACTAATTCCAGATACTGTGTAATACAGATGAAGGCAGCAAGCAAGCTACTATCAATGAAAGGAAGCCAATATTGTAGTAATACTGTGTAGGAATGAATATGTTAATAAAGTATACTGTCCTTGCTACTGTGAAAGTAATAACTGCCATGCATTCATAATCTACATAATATGCAGTACAACTAAATTTAGAATTTTGAATGTAATAAACCACTGTGCAATGTCACCCTAAATAAAGCTTATTCCCACAAACTGTTGTGTTTAACCTGGTCTGTTGTTGAAGAAATACAAGTATACATGTGCTACACAGCAAATGTGGCTATGAGAGCATGAATTCACAGCGGTTTGTCTGCTAAGCAGATGTTATGCCAAACTGTAGATGTGGAGCTGTAAAACAAGATATAATGAAAATGTATGTATGTTCTGCACTAAGATCTGAACCTTGAACAGTAATGTGTAATGTATTATGGTGTGTTCCCTGCAGCATTGCCTTGTGTTAACCTTTGTATTTCAGCTACATGTATTCCTGAATGTAGGTATGCTGATGTAGGTAAGTATGAGACTGTAATAGGTGGAGACTGCAAATATATGATGTGCAAATGTGTATGGGTTGGGTATGCAACCCAGCATCCTGCTGTGGTCTGTACAGATCACACATAATCACATCCACAAGGGGTTAAATGTGTACACCTGCATTCAAAGTATTAATACACAGTTCACTATCTATCATGCATGACACTGTGACACTCCACTTATATTACAAGGCCAGACTTTGTAACCAAGTGAGTTTTAGGCACAAATCAGTCAAGCAGCAGACAGCAGTGCCCTAGTAATTTAGTGTGATAAGAAATAGATATATTGTCCATTTTTGCACACATAGACTATGGTTTGAATTTAGGGACTGGTACAAAGATGTGTTTATAGTGATACACGAATAATCCTGAGTATTTGCAGAAGCAGTCAGGTAGAGTTAACAGATATTTTCTCTGCAGGGCTCACAGGTAAATAAATGTTTGTATTAGCTGTATGAAGGGTATACTAATAAACAGTGTACAAATGTTCCGGAGTCCAGCCCCAAGTCTACAAATGATAGCAAGATAGGTATATACACAATTCACTCTTCCCAATACATGTCTATCAGGTGTTTCGCTGTCACAGCTAGTGATCACTGTTGCCAATAACCTTGCACACAGGTATAAATCCAGTAGAAGTATGCCATTAGCACACTCACACAACATCAGTGCAGGGTACACCTTGTTAGTCATATATGTAACCCTGACATGTACAAGTCTCCTCTACTCATGTAGCTAGAGTTGTCACAGCTTGCCCCATAGGATTCCGGGTCGACAGATTAACAGGTATGCATGTGCTATATTAGCTATAGGCCTCAGGTAAATGTAAAGTGAGGACAGACCTGTAGAGTATTGAGCAGTACTGTTGTGAAAAATATAGCCTATACAGTTGGTGATGGACTGTTTTTCTCTCCCCCAACCCCATATCTGCATCAATAATTATTCTTCGTATACTACGGGTAGGTTGTTCTTAAAACCTAATGTTGGGAATTGTGTTCTGTTATTGTTTATATATTTAAATGGTAACATACTGACATACCTTGTTCAAATTCCATTGTTGGTTACATGTTGCTGTAACTGGTAATATCATGCCGTTACAATAATGACTGTTATTCCATTTATGCATATGTTCTGTTTGCCATGCAGTTTTTCCAATTCTATTCTTCTGTGTTAATTGGAAGACCCATGCATGATGTTATAACTAATGATGAAATGTTTTGTTCATGACTAACCAATACACTTTGAAAAACCTCAACACCATAGCACATTGGGTAGGCAGTTCTCAGTGGATTCGCCTGTCCTACCGCATCTGGCCATGGCACTAGGTCCTAGCATGTCTGGGACCCAACCTCGAGCTGCCTCCTCTGCTGGTACTGTATCACCCCTGGGTGGAACCACCTCAGGGGGTGAGGCCCATACCCCTCGGGTGAAGGGGCGGAGTGGACCCAGTCACCTGACACCAGTTCAGAGGTAGGGTGCACAGGGTCATCCAGTGGGACTTGGATAACCACCTGCACCAGATCGAGGGCAGACTGGTGCACCTCGAGGAGCAGGCTGATCCTATCAAACAACCCATAGCACAGCCATTTTTGCGGCCGTGAAGGGGCAATGGTTATTGCCTATGGGTGGAGACCTCAGTCCCACTGTTTCCATCTGGGGGCAGGTGGCCCTCTGATTCCCAACAACCCTCCCCATTCAAGGTGTTTACCCCCCTCATGTGTCATACACCAATCCCTATCTACTGTGTTGTCTGTCTTGTCTGTCTGCAAAAGCAACCTCCCCTACCCAACTAACATCCCAAAACTTACCAACAACCCTTCCCCAACATCCCACTCTCACCTTAAAAAAAGGGTCATCTGTTCTCCCCCAAAAAAATCTCGTCCCATACATAGCTCTCCATTTTACACCCATGTACACTGATGATAATAAATCTGCACATGAATCACTCAACAAACATATGTTGCCCACACCTCTCTCTGTGAGGTGTGAGGCTTTAAATTCCAAATTGTACAGATCATTCACAGCTATTGCTGCACAAGAAATGGAGAGCTGTGGTCCTTTCCTACACCCTCCCTGGACATCCCTAGTTGCCTTTCATAATGTTTCCCCCCTGATTGCCATTTCACCATTTTCCTATCACCTCTTTTTTCTTTTCTTTTTTGGAATTAGCATGGGTTTAAGTGGGAATAAGTGGCACTAAGTGAAGCTAAGGGAACCTAAGTATCTCTTGGTATTGCTTAGCATTGTGCAAAACTATGCAAACCCACTTAAAACTGCTTTAATCACTCTATCTCATTTAGCCACTGTTCTGCCAGGCAACAAAATAACCAGCCCTAGCAAGTCTTAAACCTAGAACCCTGTGCACTAGACTCAGAGCAACACATCACTATGACAACTCAGCTGTAAGAATGAGCAATGCTTTTGTAAATATATCATGCATTGCAGTCATTTAACATTAGGGAAAAAAAACATCCCTGCTAAGTCTCAAACCAATGACACCGTGCACTAGAGTCAGAGCAACATACCACTAAGCCAAACCAGCCCTGGAGATATAGTGATTGTGTTATAAATATATCATGCATTACAGTCATGTAACATTAGGAAAAAACATGAAAAAGCTGCCAACTATTGGACACAGGGCTTTCTGAACTACAGTCAGAGCATCATACCACTACACCAAATCAGGTATGGGGAATTACTGATGCTTTTGTAAATATATCATGGACTACAGTGATGTAACTTTAGTGAAAAAAGACATCACTGCCAAATTTTGAATCCAGAACCATATAAACTACAGTCAGAGCAACATACCAGTAAGCTAACTGACTTCTGGAATACAGCAACTGGTTTTACAAACATATCCTGATAACCAGTCATACACTATTCCTATATATAGTGGCCCAATTCTCAGTGTACTTGGGCCTCTTATGCAAACACAGAACCAGTACACAGACAAATAAATGCTGTTGGATATTCGGGAGACCTACATTATCAGGTAGAGATAACATCTACATAGACTGTTGCTGAATATCCACAGTTGTGCTCCCTATTTATGGCAGGGTCATCATAAAAACTACTCTGTGTCCCGAAATACTGACAAGGCAGTGTAGATTGGAGTTACAAATTCATGACAGACAGCTCAGTGTCACATGTCATACCCATCAGAACACACATGTCCATGTTAATCCGGTGTTACACATGTATGCATGTACATATGTCTTACAAATACACCTGCCATAATAATGACTCAGTTCCTCTATCTCTTACATGCCTAGCATTTGTCACATCTGGACATCCACAGTCCTGGCCTACAGCCCAACATAACAACTACATCCATGTTAATACAACATAGGAATAATTGAGCCCTGCAATGTCCAGCAATACGAGTTGCTCCTACCACAGTCACTGCAGTAGCACGTTAAAAGCCTGCAGGTTCAGACACATTTCACAATTACAAATATGTGTACTAAATGTTGTCTACCACTCTCTGGATAGCACTGTTATGTAACATATACACCATAGGCACATGCCTCACCTGGACTGTTTTGGGTACCCTCAACCAGGCCATGCTGTGACACAGCAGCTGACACCGCACCCTCACTGACAGTAACAACTTGCTCTCCCCCAGTATATTCACAAGCCTTTCCTGGCCAGAATGCAGCAGCTGTGGCCTGCTACAAATGCAGCAGTATGTCCAGCTACCTGCTACAGACCTAATACTGCTCCCAAACACCTACAGCAGGGCATCCATACAACAGCCAAACATAAAGGGTTGGGGGTGTTGAGGTTTTAAGAGACATGTCTCACAGTCTGTCCCAACAAACATGGACAGTTGATAGACCAGCAGCAACTGTAACAGCATGCCCAGTCAGACAGAAAAGGATGTATGACACTCACATCTGCCTGTCTCCATACTCACCCCAACACACGTTTACACAATACTGCTACAGAAGCTGAAAGTTTATTAACAATGGCCAGATATAGCATGCAAAATTCTGGACATATATCAATCCAAACAGTTGACAGTATTTCCACCTACCCTGTATGATGCTGTAGCTCCCACACCTCAATAATGTCCTCTTCACAGGCCAGGAAAAGGGGCAAGGTCCACATGAAGGCTTTAGTTATAGCACTCTGTTTCCATGCCATTAGCTAATGGAAAGACAACCTGGCTTTTCTGGATGCAGTTAGCAAATGGGAGCCACAGATTGGTGCATAGGCCATCACCTGTTCATTTGCATTACCTACAAAAGGCAAGCTGCTGCCTATGGTAAACAGGTCTGACACTTACTTCATGAAGACAGACTGCGATTCTTTACAACACTACAAGTGGATTTCTTCTGACAAAGGAGTACAGTACTATGCCAGGTATGTCATAAAATTAAGCATGTAATGGAATGCAGATGGGGGGGGTGCAGTCATGGGAAATAGGAATTTAAACAGTAGGTCTCAGCAACACTTCCTGGACTGACATGTTGCTATTAGTTTTCTGCCCATCACCTACGACCATCCCCTGATGGCTCTGTCTGCAGTGACATATATTAGAGCTCTGGCACCTGAGTCACCCCAGCAATGGGCAGCTCACATATGACTACTACTGGATTGTCTGTTGTACAAAGCTGACTGTGGCACTGCCAGCCCAGCTAACCGGGATGAAAATAATCATATGTCCTCTATGAATATTAATATGATACATATTAATATTCACAAATGACATATGATTATTTGTGAATATTAATATAATACATATGCTTGTATTACAAATGTAAGAGAGCTATATATCTTATGTGGATATTAAACAACTGGTGCAGAAGTGTGTGTTGAACTGTATGTTATGTACAGAGCTCATATCTCTCAAGTGTCCAGATTTTTGCAGAACGTCCACGTTTGCCTAATATTTTTAGTCAGTTTCTCATACATTTCTGTTTTTTTCTGACAAATCACTGGAAAATCATTACATTTCTGAAGTTATAAAATAATAACACACATCTGAATGTCAGACGTCATATCCTTCAGAAAAAAAAATCCAAATACAAAACCAGTTATTCTCTTAACTAAGTTTGTAAAAGCAATATTTAAAAAGTGTCACTATTTTTGGGCCTTTGTCCCCCCTTTATTTCTGCCTTTGTCCAGATGTCTTGCTGTAAGAGGTTGAGAGGTATGACTGAGCTTAAAGAGTGTAACCACAGTGTACCATACTGGAAAACAGCAGTCATGTATTTAAAGTATTACCTGTGCAAATGTATGTATTAATAGTAGAAGCTGGAAGCCTCGAGCATACAGAGATAAGTTGCAAAACTTCAAGAAAATTAGCTGAACTTGTTTTACGAATGTGTTATCTTAGTTTCAGTGCAGCAAGCAGACATAAATGTCTACAGCTAGAGGTTCTTGTAATGTCTTGAAACATAAATAATTGCTAGGTTGAAAATGTAAAAGTGTTTAACTGTGTTATGACTTCCAGTTCTACACAAACATCAGACAGATATGTATGTCTGACGCAGAGATGTTAAAATGTATGTTAGTTGCATTTATCCTGGGAACTGAAGGTAGGTAACAAAGACTGATTTATCTGAGCTAACCCAGCAGTAATGTTGATTATTAATTTCAGACCTGTCTCAGAGAAACACCTTTGCATTTTCTATGTGTCTTTGTATCTGACAACATCCACTCATCTGCATTTGCCTTGCTAATAGTAAGGAATTAGGGAAAAGTAAATTTGTTTACATATAAATGGGAATATAGTAAAGATTACTTTATATGTTTGCTGTATTTATGTCAGACTGTCCTGCAATGTTGTCTTAAAATATTCCCTGTGAGTCTGAACTTTGTAGTTACTGTATTGTTTGACTATTGTCTTGTTACTTTATTATTTATAATCAAATATACTTAAATCTTGTAATTGTGGCTGGTCTGTATAGAACTAAGTAAGCTCTTAGAGTACTTGCATATGTATTTGGTGACACTGTATAGCCCATTCGAATAGCCTTGGTCTTGGTCACACTTACTATTTGGGTAATAGGCAAATCACACAGTAGGATTCATCACCCTTTGGTAAGGGCCTTAGAGTAGCTAATAAAGAGCTGGATTGTGGCAGTCAGAACTACCCTTTAGTCTGGGCAGAAGAGGGTCATAGTTAGTAAACCTGTGCCAGCCTTTCCCAGCAGTGTGTGTGTGTGCATGTGTGCGTCTGTGTGTGTGTGTGTGTGTGTGTGTGTGTGTGTGTGTGTGTGTGTGTGTGTGTGCGCTTTATAAATCAAATCTCAAAGTTTGTGTGTCAGCTACTTGGGCAGGGACACAAAGCACTGGTCGGACAGAGAGGGCGATGGAGGTTTTGGCTTGACTGCTCTGCTGAGATGTTAATTGTATACCTGTGCCAGTGGGGAGTCTTATTGGGAATCTAAAGAGAGTGGGAGAAACCACCCCCAGACTGACTGTGATCTTTGTGTGTGTACTTGTCATTCTCCCATTGTGTACATCCCTCACTGTTGCTAGTGGTGAGGATTGAGGCTCCTTGATTACTGGGCTGGTGCAGGAGTGCCACACTGACAGTACGTACTGGTGGATACAGCTGGCATATCACATCATGTACTGTCATTGAGCCCCTCTCAGTCTGCCAATGTCATACAGGATTATTTCACAGATTGTCCAGGTCTCTCTGACCATTCCTGATGTACTCTGGCTAGGTCATTGAGTACTCCACACCTGTATCTGATTGCCTGACACCTATGGCTAGCATACCTGGTGAGCCCCTGCAGCAGGACAGCAGATTATAGGAACTAGTATTGGGGGATGCTGGCTCTGACTCAGATGTAGTGTATACATACTGAGCATACAAATACATAAAAAGAAAGAATAAGAAATGTAAATGTACATGATATGAAATGGAATGACGTAACAGCTAGAGTGATTGAAACAAAGTTAAGAAAAGCCTCTAATTGGAAAACCCCTGGTCCAGATGTAGTACCTAACTTCTGGTTAAAAGTATTAACATCTTTGCCCAGAGATTTAGCCATGAGTATGACTTATTTATATGTCATCACAATGATCAAAATGTGCTGGAGGGATAGGTTCCTGACCTAGAGACTCCCAATACTCTAGAATAGACTGCCCATACATGTCAAGCAGAGCACCTCCTTGGCCCTCTTCCAAAAGAACTTTGATGATTGGATGGGAGATAGGAAATTCACACTGGGGATTATGTCAGTTGCCCTGCTAGACAGGGGTCCAGGGAAGTAAATATTGTGGGAAGAAATATCAAGGGAATTGTTATGGCTAGGCTTGTATAGACCCTAGGGCCTATGCCTAGTACCAACCTATGAACCTATGAACCTATGCAAACCCAGAACAAACACCAACCTGGCTAACAAAAGGAAAAACAATGATCCTACTTAAGAGTGAACCTGCAAACTACTCTAAAAATTATAGACCAATAACTTGCCTTCCGACCACATATAAACTATACACAGGAATTGATGCTGACAGAGTTTATAGTAATTTAGAAGAAAACTCAATTATGGCTGTAGAACAAAAGGACAATAAAAGAAAGTCATATGGAACAAAGGATCATTTGTTGTTAAATAAAGTCATAGCGGAGAACTGTAAAAAGGGGAAGAATCTAAGTATGGCATGGATTGACTACAAAAAAGCATTTGATACTATCCCTCATTCATGGATAAAGGTGTGCTTAAAAATGTATCTTATTTTATTTTTATTTTATTTATTTTATTTTAGATTTGTTGACCGGACTAGTCTAACTGGATATATGTCCATTTTCAGTAGAGGCCCAAGGAGAAAAGCTCCAAGAAAAAAATATACATAGGGTCCACAAAAACAGTATAAGATACACCCCACACTGAACGACTACATTACAGTGACCATGAAACAGTGGCAGACCACTTTGCAATTAAGCCATGGCAAATGACAAATTGTTATCCCAGGGATAACAATTCAAAGGGGGATATTCCAGGGTGACTCTGTCACCATTACTAATCTGCCTTGCCCTTAATCCATTAAGTTGTTTACTCAAAAGCTTAGGTCATGGCTATAATCTGGCTCCTAGAAAACAATGAAGTGTAAAGACTTATGACCTTCTCTTTGTCGATGATTTAAAGCTATATAGCTCATCAGATGAGGAACTGAAAGCACAACTGCAAGTTGTCAAACCTTTTTCTGATGATATAAGAATCTCATTTGGTCTTGATAAATGTGCAAAAGCAACCTTTAAAGCAGGAAAACTGCAATGCCAGAAAAACATCAGTTTGGGACAAGAATGTGATATAAAAACTTGAGCAAGGAGTGTATAAATATTTGGGAATTGATGAAGGATCAACAACAAAACACAATCAAATGTGAATAAAACTTAGTAAGGAATACTTCAGAAGACAAATTAATCCTGAAAACAGCACTGACATCTAGGAACAAAATCCAAGCTATAAACCAATTTGCTCTTACTGGCCTAACTTACAGTTTTGGAGTGACTGACTGGCCCCAAAATGTGTTGGATAAGTTAAGAAAGCAAGAAGGATGCTCCATGCTCACCAAATGATTTATAAAAATCAGTGCATACCAATATTTATATATTCCCCATTCCGAAGGAGGGATGGGCCTCCTTGAAACTGATTATATGTACAGATCTGCAATTGTGGGACTCCATACATATCTGCTGACCTCACAAGACCCAAATGTAGTGAAAGTTTTGGAACATGAGGAGAATAAATTTAAGATGACTTCTCTGCTTAATCTAGCAGAAGCGTATTAGCGTCAAGCAGGAATGGAAATCAAACCAGAAGTAGATAAAAATCAGGCAGCAACTGAATGTGCCAAAAAACAAAAGAAAGAATATAAGGTGAAAGACCAGGTGAGAAGGCATGGAATGTGGAAAAAGCATATAGTTGCAAGTATAGAAAACTTCTGGAAGACTCTCATGTTGATCAGGAATGAACACAGGAATGGATAAGGAGAGGTGAATTCAAACCAAGAGATGAAAGGTTAATATTGGCATCCCAAGATAGTGGGCTGTGCACATGTTGGTTTATAAAGTTCATTGAACATGTGGGAGAAACAGACAAATGTAAGTTTTGTAAAACTGAATTGGAAATAGTTGCACACCTCGTTGCTGGTTGTGACACACTAATAGCAGAAGGACTGTATACTGAAAGGCATAATAATGTGGCAAGACTGTTGCACTGGGGATTGTGCAACATTATGGTATTGAAGTGGCTGAAAAACCCTGGAAACATGAGCCACAGAGCATCATAGAAAATGAAGACGTCTACATCACCTGAGATCATCCATTGCTAAAAGTTCAAAAGATAGATGCTAGAAAACCGGATATAGTGGTACAAGAAAAGAAGACAAGAGTAGCATTGACCACTGAAATTGCATCACCCAGTGACTACAGTGTCTTGTGTACAGAGAGACACAAAGTTATAAAATATCAGGATCTGCAGGCAGAAACAAGAGCAAAATGGAAGAAAGATACCCAGACATTCACAACAGTAGTAGAAGCTAAGGGTCTTATAAAACAAAAGTTACAGTCATATTTAGATATGTTACCAATACATGTAACTCCATATGAACTGCAGAAGGAGTCATTACTGGGCACATTGCGGGTGCTGTGAAGAGCACTACTGGCTGACATCAAAGATTAAAATAATACTCATTTCATGAACTTTAATCATACTTTGACTTAGTAATGGGGTCCATTCCCATCATGGTATTAGAAACCCAAAAGACTTGGAGAAATTAAAAAAGCATTCAATGTAAGGGAATGGATACAGTACCAGATATTCATGTACCATTACTGTGTCCCCAGAGGTCTGGCATGTCAAAGACACATTCCCCAAACTCTGTGGACAACCATCACATATTGTCCAACCGGTGTCCAAAAATACAGATTTGTCTGACAGGGGAGTCTACATCTATCAGGCACATGTACACATTCCACAAACATCTGGGTACTGCAGATGTCAGACACCTATGAGGAGGTCACCCTACAATACATATGCACTGCTCTCTGTTATTGTGTACTTCAGAAGTTCAAAGAATGTCCACATGCACCTGTAATAGCACTCACCTATTTGTGGGATGTAGGGTGGTTGACATGGTACTGTAACGTTGTCCATAGGTGACACCTAGCAGTTGATGGCAATGATGTGTTTGTACACATAACAACACAGTCTGTCACAGCAGTCAGGCCATTTCTGGTATTCCTGGTACCATGTGAGGTTACTAGGCTATGGGCCCTGAGCAGCTATATGCCTAGGCCACAAGTTACCCCATATGTATGCAAGGCAGCAGCGGATGTCCCCATCCAACAGGGACACAGGTGGTATCCCAAGAGTGTATGTGCTGTTAACCATCCAGTTGACCAGGTTATGCCTGCAAAGGTGTAGGTAGCTACCCTGCCTAATGTGGACAGGGTACCCATTCCACTACAGAGTGATTTTGTGGGACACACATCTGAGCTGACAACAAGGCCAATTCAGGTCACTCACCAGGTGGAGGTTGTGTATGTGTGTGTGTTAACAGAGTGGCACATGACTTTCACTCATGCAGCAGTCCCAGCAATGTGTAGTCCATGACTGCCTGGCATGCTAGAGTGAGGTCACTCCTGATGAGTATGTATGAAACTGGGTAGAGGGTTGGCCTTACAACCTATAGGTGTACAGTAGATGTTTGATTGCCTGCTATTCTCTGGTGGGGAACCTCTGTGATGTCCCCAGCTGCTGCATATGCTGTGTGATTTGAATGACAAACAGAGACTTATGCACATTAATGGTCCTCACTGGGGGGAACATGAAACATCAGGATCAGGGGGCCAACCCATGCTGTAATGCCAACATGTTGTCAATACTCACACAAATACTGTGCTGAGAGATAGCAGAGGTATGATGTGGGTGTTAGCAGTGGATAGTGCTGGCAAAAGTGGATGTGTAGGGTCTGTACATAATGGTGGACAATGTATGCGGTCCTGTCATGTGTTCCCCTGTTCATGTCTTTCAGGTTGGATGTACAGAAGATGGAACTCACTGTTCTTAGAAGTGGAGACTGCTGCAATCATTGATACCCTCAAACTCCATCACCAGGTACTGTTGGGAAGGAGCTGACAAAATATGCAACCGCATACTGTCCTATGGGCAGAAATGGTAGCAACAGTCAATAATGTGGGCCATCGGGACAGAAGCTACAAACAGGTTCAACACCGTACCACAGACCTCATACACAATGCATGGCAAAGGGCTGCAGCTGTGGCCAGGGACTGTGCTGGCACAGGTGGAGGGCCTGCTACTCAAGCACCACTTGCAGCTACTGAAGAGTTCCTTGCAAACCTTGGTTCAGCCACCACCTCTCAGGAAACCATGACTACATATGTCATGGAAGTGGGTGGCACAGATTCCACAGCTGAGAAGCATCCAAGTAAGGCCCCAGTGGGCATTATGTTACTACTGTAGCATTCATAGTGGCAGCCTTTGCATACCTGTATGCATATGTCAGGTCAATCTGCATTTGTGAGTGGGGATTTGTGATGTACACATGTGCACACATATTGTGAATGTTAGCAATTTGGGTAGTATCACAGCTTGTAGTGTACATGCTCATAAATGCACATATTATCTTGTACCAATGCCACATGTATGTGAGCTGACAATAACACTCACCCACAACTCCATAGGTCCCTCTGGTGTGGCTGGGGAACATCAACCTGAAGCCCTGAAGCCAGTGAGTATGGAACTGTCATGTCATGGCTCACCTATACCCGAGGCATGTTAAGTGCAGACAGTTTTCCATGCACACAACTGTTAAGCTTAGCCATATTGCAATATGTGCACATTCACTTGTGGTGAGTTTCACAAAAGTGCATCACATTATTCATCACATGAGCCTATTTTCAGGAGCTGTAACATATTGACATGTCCTTTTGTGTAGATGTAGCCACTGAGCTATATATGGGTACATTAGTAGTGTATACATGGGTGCAGTGTGTGTTAAGTGAAGGTCCATCACATACTCCCACTTCTTATATATCGCACAGGAGTATAGTAGTAACAACATTAACTGGACATAGCTGCACTGCATGTTGTTGAGGGCATGCCCGGAGTGTGTCTGTTGTGGTCTGATTGGGTGTCGTGCATGGCATCAGTCAGAAGGTGCGGTCTGTATAATGCCTTTGTGGCACCCCCACCTGTATGTGTGTGTGTGTGTGTGTGTGTGTGTGTGTGTGTGTGTGTGTGTGTGTGTGTGCGTGTGTGTGTCTGTGAATCAGCAAACAGTATAGTGCAGGAAATAATTTACTTATGTTGTCTTCCCCTCACAGGTGAACATGGGGGTTGGGGGTCTCTCCCCCTCACAAACTTATGTCAGTGTCTCATCAAACTCTGATGATGATGGTGGCCATAGGGAGGCACCGTTAGGGTTGTTGGGGGCTGAATCTGTACCATTGGTTGACATCCTACTTCCAAACCAATGTTCCAGCACATGGTCAGTATGCCCACATGTATCCAGTCTCCAGCAGCCTCAGATATTGGACAATCAGAGGGTGGTGGCTTGAACAGGGTAGTGTGGTGACTATGGCATCTGTGACTGTAGACATTAGCCATAGCCAGAGAGCAGGTGAGGTCTCACACAGGCAGATTGACAGGGTTACTTGAAGGAGGACTGCTGCCCAACCATCCCCTGTCAGAGGTGTCACAGCATGTGTCACCCGTTGCATGTTTTGGTCCATCATAGAGGCACAGGCATGTTGTGAATGATACACCAGATGGACGCTCAGTATCATGGATGCAACACTTTCTGGCATGCGTGACACCCTCCACGGCATTGGTGATGATGTACATCATTTTGTTGATGTTGTGGATAGACAGTGGGGTGAGACATTGTCAGTCTTTAAACGTGCAGTGTCTGTGCTTGAACATGTGGTGGAAGTAGGGTGTCAGACACGTGGACATAGGTCAGCAACAACATCATCTGACAGCCCACGTGGACATGCACATTCACACTCCTGTACTGGCAGTACCACCAGCACTACCAAAGGGAGGGTGATGTCCACACCACAATGTAGCAGGATATGGGCACATGCTCCTGACTAGTCCCTTGAGGGACACAGACCCAGCGCTCAGCGGTCAACGTCAGGAAGTAATACCTCATCTGGCCTTGGGCATGGTCATGCTAGTGACACTCCTAGCAGGACCAATTCCCATGTACATGGCCGGAGACGGTGAACTGTACATCCTGCTATGTACAGTCAATGGCTGTCCAACATACCCTCATGTAGGGTTAGCACATGGCTTGATTCTGTACATAAACACACTCACACATCACTATCACATGGAGGTCACCACCAGACACACACAGCTCTTCTCCATGGCCCAGTTGAACACCACCCCTCCACACACACACACACACACACACACACACACACACACACACACACACACACACACATGATGTCAACTGTATGGCCCAGCCTAAGCCTTTGGCAACCCCACGCCACACACTGTGCATGTGATGATACCTGTGCCACATCCATGTTATCCATACCATTGATGCAGGGACATGCTAATATGTGTCAGATGCACAAGGTGAATATAGTACAGGTAATGGCAGTGTGCAGTGTACTACTATGGTGCTATCTGCTGGCAATTCTCATGGGTACACATTGAAGTGTATGTACCTTTGTGCCATGATGCTTTTTTGCTCTTAGTACTGCTGACTAACTGTTGTCTCACAGACCTTATTCTGTTTCTGTTCCAGGTGTCTGTGTATGTACGTCCTGGGCAGCTGTTGCCATTACCGAAGCTGAGTATGGTGGAGTGGAAACACAGAGACCTTTTCATTGCCAAGGTACAACTGTATATGTGCATGTTTACCTAGGTGCGCATGTATGCAACATTGTGTGAGGGACAATGAGGGCAGACAGCGTAACCTTGCATGCATACCCCTTGTCACCTGGGTGTTCTGTAGGATCACAGGTTCATAGATGCAGAGGACGTTACTAGAGTACTGGCTCTGGGTCCCTCACAATCCTAGTCACTACTTTATCCCCAACAGAATCATCGTTCAACATCTGTTTCCCCAGGCATTGCTGGACACAGGTTGAACCCCAAGGAGAGATGTTGTTTTTTCCATCTACTCAGCCTTGATGCAGTTGATGAGGGTATAAATGGTACTGTGTCCGATATGTTTGGAGAGTGTAGTCCTGACAAAGAGCAGCCTCTGGGAGCCAAACCTGACTCTCCAGCATGTATTTTTGCTATCTCATATGTGATGCAGGTCTCTCGTGCTGGTAATGCACACAGAGTTATACTCTCATATATGGGGCAGCAATTGAAGGGCTGAGCACAACATTGTCATCTAGGCATGTCACAGACACCTATGGAAAACCTGACCAATAACCAGAGGGACAGTACTGATTGCAGGCTGTCTGTATGGAACAGGTGTTGAGGGCCATGGGTGACCTTTGTGGGTGTTAATATAGCCTTTACAGTTTCTGCAGATGTCTGCACTGGTGCATAGCAGACTGGCCATGCTGCTAATGTATTGTTGTACTGATTGAGGACTATTCAGAGGTAATGTCCAACATTTGTCTGGATGTGGTCCTTTTATCTAT
The DNA here is from genome assembly GCF_019279795.1 of Protopterus annectens. Lineage (NCBI taxonomy): Eukaryota > Metazoa > Chordata > Ceratodontiformes > Protopteridae > Protopterus > Protopterus annectens. The sequence continues at coordinate 871,179,577 of NC_056726.1, forward strand.
GTGGTGAACCACATACAATAATTTTCTAACCATTGCCACAACTTGCCTGAATGCAACATTGTTAGCATCCTGAGTACCCAAGTCTGTCATCACAGTCTGTGTGTTAATGGGGTTGGTTCTGATGTGGGGAATACTGGGGCCATGTCCTTGTTGTATGGTATGGTGACACTGTTGTTTGCATTCAGCATGAGGCCAGGACCTTGGCACCATTCTATATCCACTGTATGGCCTATTGCAGTGTGTTAACAGAAGTTTTTGGCTCAATGAAGGACTGCACAATACTTACAGTTGACACAGCCTTAGGCAGTACCTACATATATGGGTGTTGGCAGTTAGCATTCATGCCTATATACACGTGAACCATTGGGGACAACAGGTAGTCACAGGGCCTTCACATGTATACATATTGCACACACATAGGTGACACAGATTGTGGTTGCTACCTTATCAAATGTGGACTGTGGGACATGTCTTGTAGTAACGTGACAGCTGGCAGGACATACCATACCCACGGTAAGTGCAATACATAGGAATTCCCTTGATGTGCTACTATGACACCTTTTTTTGTGTGACATTACCTTAGTTTATGCTATTTGTCATAACATTAAGATGTTTCTGATGTGAAATAACTGCTCTATGCAATTAGTAGACAATTTTATGAAACGCTTGTTGTCTTACACTCTTGGGATCTTTATATTGTTTCAGTTGTCATCACAGGTCACATCTTGCCAAACATGGAGTGCAACGTGCAGGGTGGTAAAGATGATGGCCATACCTCTGACCTCTACATATGTCTGCAGAATGTCCTGATGTTTGCCTCATATTTTATTTCTGTTTGTCATAACATTGTGGTTTTCTGGCAAATTGTTGGAAAACATTAACAGACTAACATTACAGATTAATGACGGATATTGTCATGTCACAACACATACCCTTTGGAAAGTGCATTCAAATGCACAACCTTTTCTGGTATCTACTTTCCATGAGTGTCACAACAATATGGGAAGGATGTGCTCAGTGTTTGGCCTTTGCCCCACTTTTCCATATGGCTTTAACCAGATGTCTTTCTGTGAGAGTTTGAGAGGTATGCTGGTGGCTGTAAAACAGACTGCTGCAAGGGGGTATACAGACATACACACACACCCACACATGACCTGCCTTTGTTGACAGTACAACCTCTACCTGCCTAGCTTTACATATGATAGTGCTATATACATAACACAAGCACCACAGAGCTACTATAGTGTTGCAGTGTCTGAACCTACTATTCAGGTGAGTGACAATTGCAGGGTCTGTTAGGATTTCCAATGGGGGTTCTCAGGCTCTTAACATGGTAAAGCCATCACAAACACACATGCACACAGCTGCATCTGGATATGCATTGAAACACACATGCACACAGAGTTGCCACTTTTCTGATTAGAACACCTACCTATCTTGTTATGTACAATACAGACTGACATGACTATCACATGTGCCACAGTGCCTTTGCATTAAAAAATGTGAAATTCTGCTTCTAAGGAGGATGACATCTGTAGGTGCCCTGACTAGGTTGGCAGTGGGGCAGTTAACAGGGTGGAACAGGCACACAAGATGGTATAACCATTGCATACACATAGGCAAGACAGCCACAGGAGATATGCATATAGAAACATGTACACTCACACAGTTGTCAGTAGTCACATTAGAACACCTACCCCGTGGTAGTGGTGCTGCGGTAGCATTGTCGCCTCACAGCAAGACATTGTTGCATTTGATTCTCAGCTAGAGCGTCTTCTGTGTGGAGGCATGCGTGAATGGGCATGCCTTCGTTGAAGGTTGTGCGTCAGGGCTGGTAACTTGGCATGTAAAAATCCACTACCAAACATTAGCGGACTGGAGTTTTGCTGTGGCGACCCCTAACCGGGATAAGCCGAAAGACACAACAACAACCTATCTACTTGTATGTACCATACTGCTTCACACATATTGCATGCACCACAGAGATTATATGCCAGAGACATAACTCACAACCTCTTACATCAATTAATCTTTGGAATAACTTCATGAATGGTGGGATAATCCACCCAAAATAGGGACTGTTCTCAAACCTAGACAAGTGATAGGGTAACAAATTTTACATCAGCATGACATTTCAGACGGGTATGACATCTGAAGCTGACATGTCTGTCACTATGGCAACTGTCACCTATTTGCCAATGATTTGTCATAATACCCCATTGTTATGAGATACGGACCACATATATGTTGCAAACATCTGGACATTCTGCATACATCTGTACAAATGACTGGTATGGCCTGTAGAGTTTGACATGGTGCATCTAAGGTGGATGACTTCAAAAGGCTCTTTAAAGTAATGCCATGGGGAGGGGGTCAACAGGCCTTAAAATGGTATAACCAACACACACAAGGAATAGGCTTCACACACAAATATTGAGTAGTATAGTTGGCCGTATTATGATTCAAACCCCTTATCTACCTAGTTATATATACTACAGTGTTGCGTACTTATCACTTGCGCCACAGAGTTTATACACTTCAATAGTGTCCAACACTGGATCTAAGGTGGATGACATGAACAGGCCCTGTAAAGTAATGCAATGGGGAGGACACCAGGTTGGAACAGTCCTCAAAAGTGTTTAATACACACACACAGCATCACAGTTGCCAGCATGGAGATTATAACCCCTTCTGCTATAGTTTTCTGAACTGCAGTACTATGTAGTTATAAAGTGTGCCACAGCGTTTTCATGGTTTAGACGTGCCCAAAGGTACACCTAAGGTGAATGACATTATCAGGCCTTACAAAGTAGGGCAATGGGAGGTTTACTAGGAGGAAACACCTCAAAATGCATTAACCTAGACGCACACACACACACACACACACACACACACACACACACACACACACACACACACACGGCAGATGATGTGAGATTACATCCCCTACCTCATTACTATTACACAATGGCACTCTCTGCCTTTCAGGGTGTCTGTCTCTCTATGCCTCTCTTTCTCTGTCTGTCTGTCCCTCCCCTGTCACTGCCTGTCTATTATTGATATCTTTATATATGTTACATATATATATATATATATATATATATATATATATATATATATATATGTACATCTATCATACTCAACAGATGCAGATATATCATATATGTGCCACCTCCAGATAGCTGAGGGTAATCCTGTCTGCTGATAGGGGTGGGGAAAGACAGTTAAGGTGTACATAGCTGTCTGTATGCAAAGACATATCTGGACAACAGAGTTGCATAGTCAGATATGAGTTTAGACATGGGCTGTAATTCTATAAGTGTTGGAGCATGTCCAAGAAAGAGTTTGACTCCATTCCATTGTGAACTGTACTCTGGTCCAGGAATGTGTCTGCTACAGCTGATTGGCTGATGAGTTCAGTGATATACTGCATGAGGAACCTCCTGGCTGTGTGCTATTCTTATTAACTGAGTCATATCCTGGCATGGGTACAGAGTGCATTTGACTGAGCTGTATTTTCCATAATATGTGTGGTATATTCTACATAGCACTGTAAGACTCTCCCATTCGATTTTCAGTTGGAGCACCTTCTGTATGGAGTCTGCATGTCCTACCCATGGTCGAGTGGCATTCGAAAGACATGCGTGAATGGGCGTGCCTTCATTGAAGGTTGGGTGTCGGGCTGGCACCTCAGCACTGTAAAAATCTAATGCCAATCATTAGCAGACCGGAGTTCCACTGTGGCGACCCCTAACCAGGAAAAGTCAAAAGAAGAAGAACAACATTCTACGTAGCACTGTGATTTTCTGGTATGTGAGTTGTAGATCAGTATAGAGTAATGTGAGGGAGCACTTACAGACATTTGTTTATTGACCCCATACACTTCAGTGGAACTATGTTACAGAAGAAGTCGTTTTACTGTGCAGATTCTATGTTTGTCTGGCCAGTGGTTCCCCTTCACCTTATATGGGTCTCTTTGACCTTCTGTAGTCCAGTCACAGCCTTTGTCCACAGTTGCTGCTATGTATTTGTAGTTATGGTGTGAGTGGGATAGAAGTCATAACATCACACACAGGGTTACAGACTTAACACCTCTGACTGCACCTGTTTAGCAGGTTGTCCATCATTATGCCCCATACATCTGCTGTGGTCTTCAGACAGTTTGTGTTGCACTGTTATTCTAAGGCTACAGGCTGACCATAGCTCTCAAACTCTTACAGACAGACATCTGGACAGACCTATATATAACAGCCAGACACAGGCCCAGACATGGGTGCAGGTTCTTAATATTGCTCTTCCATACATACACAGTTGGTAGAACAGTTTTGTATTAGCTTGCATTTATTTATGGGTATGATATCTGCATCTCAACTGTCTGTCCTTGCGGTTTTCACATTAACCTTTATTGGTTTGCCAATAGTTTGTCAGGCAAATGCAATGTTATGACAATCAGAACAGATATATGAGGCATAAATGTGGATATTCTCTGACACCCTGTCATTCCAGGGGTATGAAAGGTGCCCACTGACTTGTTGTCAGTACTGACACAGTGATGTGGCAGCCTTTATATCCCGGCACTCGACTGATTTCTCACAAGCTGCTGTTATACTAGGCACTGTGTAGGTTACTCAGACCTCTGTACTGTCCATATGTGTGGCCTCCTTACCCTCCATTATCCATCTTTCCTGCAGTAACAAATATTGAGTTCTAGCCAGTGTGTACAACTCCTACTGTTGGTGTAGCTGACATGCAAAATAGTTGCCACAACCAGTCTTGCACCATGAGCACGGACAATTTCAGTACTGCAATTAGTACCACAAAGCCACAACAGCCACCAGTAAATAGTGCTTACTTGCTGACACTATTAACCGCAAACATAAATAGCACATTGACCCCCTGCATATTGTAGAAATGGAACAAGTTATCAAGTTGATTGTGATAGCCCTGGGAATGTGTGGCCTGCTGTTATCACCTTACAGACATCTTCACAGACTGTGCAAATGGTCAGCTCATATTTTGGGTCCATTTTTCATAAAATTGTGGTTGTGTGGCAAATAATAGTGAAATCATTAAAGACTGAAGTTAGAAAGTAATGACAGACATCTGAGTTTCAGACTTCCTGACCTTCAGAGAATTCATGCTACTGCAGCAGCTGTTATTCTATCAACATTCAATGTTTGTAAGAGCAATATTTATGACTTGTCCCTATTTTTGAGCCTTTGTCCCACATTTATTTATGGGTTTGTACAGATTTCTTGCTGTACGAGATTTAGAGCTATGCATGGGACTCCAACATTGATGTCAATGCATTTGTCCTTTGACCCCACTGTTTGTAAGTCTCTCATATAGTGCAGTGGATTTTGGTGGCTTAGGGCCTACTGCATATTTTGGGTCAGCCAGTATTTGGGTAAGAGTTCCTGTTGTCCCACATAGCTGTCCATTGCCTGCTGCTATCCTGGTAACCCAATCCATTCCAAGGCATACCTGCAGCAATACCATACATATGCTACAACAGTCTACTACCCCATTCATTTATTGTTAATAAGAGTAACTTACCTTGTGCCAGCAGCAGTTTAGAGGACAGTGCTTCAGGGCTGACTCTGTTGGATGCAGGCATTACACAGCCTATACATAGTAAGGTATGGGTAGATTGATGTGGCTGGCATTCATTTTACTGTATGTATGTGAGTCAGTGTGAAGTGTCAGTTCCTGAGCCCCTAGGGTGTCAGTGTATGTGCTATGCATTCCCTCTTTGCCAAGGCCAGGGTGTATTAGGCATGCTTACTTCTGCCTACAGGGATAGGCTCAGGGAGTTCCTCCTCCGAGTCCCCTTGTGCCTGTGGGGACCTTGGCAAAGGTGTGGGGCTCTGTCCCTTTCCCTGTGATGTTCCTGCTGCAGCCGTTTCCACAGGATCATATTGTGTAGCATGGCAGATATTATGAACGTGTGCACATGTGGCTGGAGAATATTGCAGGGCGCCACCAGATATGTCAAGGCAGCGGAACCATGACTTAAGCAGCCCAAACACATGTTCTACGATGTTCCTAGTTTGTGTATGTGCTTTATTATAGCATTCTTCAGTGGGTGTGTGTGCATTTCTGATGAGTGTCATCATCCATGGTTCCAGTGTATAACCAGCATCCCCCACTAGGTGGCCGTACAGGATGTCCACCATGGCAAATGACTGGTACAGCTGTGAGGCGTGCCAGATATAGGAGCCATGATAACTGCCAGGGCTGCCAGCACACACTTTGTTGATAATGCCTTGGGCATTGCACATGATCTGGTAGTTGATGGAGTGATACCTCTTGCGATTGATGTAGACTCTACCCTCCTCACTGGGTGGTGCGTTGATGTGCACATGAATGCAGTCTGTGGCACCCAGTACCTCTGGGTAGTGTGCTACATGGTGGAAGAGATGCATATTGGTGGTCCTCTCCTCAGGGGTGTTGGGGAAATAAATGTGCTCACTCGCATGTGTTAGCATGACATCCGGGAAATGGTGCAATTCCCTGGATGCAGATGGCTGCGAGATCCCCATGATGTCCCCAGTAGATCTTTGGAAAGTACCTGTAGTTAATATTCTTAAGGTTACACATACCTTTGTTTCCACTGCAATATGTTCCCCTCTGTTGTCTCTGGGTCTGAGGTGAGGGTGGCAAAGCTTGGTGAGTTGCTGTAGTATGAACCTGTCCACCCTGTAGCACTCTACTGTCTCCAGTTCATGTAGCTCCTAAAAGGTTATCTTGGGTCTGAATACTCTTCTCCTCCTCAGTCTGGGCCAGTTGTCAGCATCATCCTCAGCACTGCCTTCAGCCTGTAGCATATAGAGATGTAGCAAAGCAGCAGCAGCCCTTATCATTGTATCTGCTAAAATTCCCAAGTGTGTACTCCAATGGTGCAGAGTATGTAGGAAAAATCATATTGAACAGTGTCTGCATACTTTATGCTGGTGTGCTGCAAATGCAGCCTGTGTGATTACTTGAATATGATACATTCCACCTGCCAGCTACATTAATGAGAGGTTTGAATGGGCCACTGTGAGTGGCAGAGGGCTTATTAGTCATTTATAGTTGATTGCCTTTTCTCAACTATTTCCTTGTATTTATTTATTTATTTATTTTCAATTTTCTCCACTTCTAAGCATGCAGTTCTCCATGCAAACCCGTGGACCTAGTGTAAACATTGCTGAGCAGAAAGGGTCCTCCCCCTTACACGAGCATGCTTAGCATTTTTTTAACCAGCTAAACACAGCTTAGCAGCTTCAGACACACACCTCTGCTTAGCTGTGCTTAGCTGAGTGCACAGGACACACTGAGCTCCAATGTGTTTACACAAACCATGACACAATCCCTTTTCATGTCAGCTGCCTCTTCTGCCTACACAACCACTTTGTAGCACTTACACAGTTAGGTACCTGTGGACATGGTGGGCCTTTTTGCTATTCAATAAACTTAGCTCATTTACATATGCCTAATTGTGTATACCCTAGTTACTGCACTACACCAGAGCCTATGACCTTAGCAACCACTAAAACCTGCCATTGTATGACTCTGCCTACTAGCCAGTATAATGGAAAACTTCAATATACCTTTATATCTGATATTATGCTATTTTAATTTTTATTTTATGATCTATTATGTTTGCAGGTTGTTGCGCACTGCTTAAACATATGTGTTAAAAAATTTGATTTTTCATTAATTGCATCACTTTTAAATCTCAGTAGCTATAGCTTTGGGCATTGGCATGCCTACTGCACCTAATACATGCTTTTATTTGAGTTGTCATAGCCCCTTTTTTTTATTTACTTTCCGGTGCACGGTTAGTAACTGCATACATTTTTTCCTGCAGACACGGCTCCTACATGGATGCCTGTCTGCTTCCAGGATCACCAATTTACCTCATTTGCATGTTTTTTCACCAGCAAATGAGGTGATTTGCATTATGCCATCACCTCTGTGTTACAACAGTGCTGGGTGGCTTTTGCACGCCCGCCAGCCTTGTTTCCTGGATTGCTCAGTCTCCTGATTTCATGTTCGGTCCACGGCACTATTTCTACATGGATAATCGCTCCATGTAGGGCTTATTGAATTACCCCCCTTGAATTTTTATTCAATGAATAATGCTATTTTGTGTCTGTCTTGTCATGTACTCCAATAGATATTTCCATTATGAACCCATTCCCGAGTGATACAAAACTGGAAGAACCTGATTATTTGCATATTCTGAAGTCCTTTACTTTCCAGTCCCCCTTTATTATAATTATTTTTAGATATGGAGTCCATTCCTTGCTCAGTGTTATATTTTACATTTTGTGCTACTCCAGTCTTTGTCATTTAAAGCTAGATTTATTGAGATTTCTGTGCTTGATATATAATCACATTCTATATATCCCTCTTTTTTTCTCAAAGAATTGAATTATATATTTCAGTCTAATTCAGTCTTTTAATTTTCAACCAATTTGTTAAAACTGCAGTATCCAAACAAAATTTGATTAACTCATTTATATTCATTCCTTAAGTACAGAATTAAATAGGACTTGGGTAATGATATCCTTTGTTTAAGTAATATATAACTCTTTTTATAGCAATATAGTATTCCTAAAGAACTTCAGATTCTACCTCCATGCTTTTACATTTGTCTATTGTTTTTTTTAATCGCTGCTAACGAAGACATTATGCTATATCCATCATGCAATCTGTCACTCTGTGCAATGTATATATTACCTTTCCCTTTTGTATTTTCAAGTTGTGAATACAGTGTCTAATTTGTATTAACACAGAAAATTAGCCCTAAACAGGTTCATTTCTTCATAAGTGTATACTTGATGAATAACTACTAGGGCCTTCATAAGCCAAGCCATGCAACCCAAATGTGACCTACAAGTTTTTTGATTTAGACTTTTATTTAAGGTGAAATTTTTGGTTATGTCATGATTTGCTGCCTGCCTCTGTCCATCTGAGACATAAATGCATACAAATATTTCAAGCATGGGCATTAATGCCCTTCTAGCCTGCCAGTATACCAAAACAGTTGTTTTCATATAGGTGGCAGACCAGGGGTTAATTTTTGATTTCCTATCATCTGGTCCAAGTTATGCTTAAATAGGGTTAGGGAAGGGTCTTTGCTTTACTTGAACAGAAATCCTATTCCAGGAAATGTGAATGTATGTATCCTTTTTTTTTTGACTGGGTTAGTCCCACTAGGCTAGTAGCTTCCTTTCTGGCAATACTCAAGCTGATATTTATACCACTAGGGGACATTTTGACAAGACATCAGGGAACTTCCCCTACTCTTTTTGAATGGGGATGCTGTTTGGCATAGCTTCTGGTCCAGGTGTGTAGGCAGTTCAGAGAAGCAAGAAGTATGTTGAGTTTTGAAGGTTCAGAGGACATGACTGGCAAAGATAATGATTGAAAAAGAGAGAATTTTGTTTGGTGGAAAAGTAAATTGATCCTTCACAAAAAGATATGGTAGCAGATGTTAACGTGTGAAGGAGAAGAACATCAGTTGGAAAAGGGAGAAGCAAAACAGAGGTCTGATATAAAGGTGATCAAACTTTTACAAGATCCTGAAATCTTGTTTCAAGAGGAGTTATTTGGAGAAGAGTCACAGTCAGGATGTATAATTACAAACCTCCAGTTGGGATGGTTGTTTGATGTTTATTTAAATGAATTAATAAATAAAAGGAGCTGGAGAGCTAAAAAAGCAGCATCATTGGGAAAGATCATGGAGAAATACAAGAACAAGAAGATGTGGAAGAAATTAGAAGAGAGAAAAAAAGTTGAATGCACAGACAGTCAAACAAGAGTAAAGGTAAGAGGAGAAGAAAAGGAAGTCAACGATGATGAAATTTCCATAAGAGTAAGCAGTGAAGAAAAGAACGAACTTGAGAGGTATGATGTTTGGGATAATATAATTTCACCTCTGGGCATTTCACCTAAGGAGGTATGAGAGTTTATACATATTAATAAAGATATATATTGTGACATTTCTTCAGTCAGGACAATACATGGTGACATTTTTAGAACCCTATGAAACTAAGAAAAATTGCAATCCATCAATCTTATATGTCATACAAGCTTTTAACAGAGAGACAAAACAGAAAGTTTTTCCTGCAGTTTTGAACTGAAGTTGAAAAAGAAGCATTACAAGACTCTTTAAAAACTTTATATAAAGATGTTAAGGACATTACAAAAAATATGATAATAGAAGTTTATGGACTGGGTATTGGGAATGTGGTGCAATACTGAAAATGCAAAATTAAAGAATTGTACATACTCCAAGTATGATAAATGTTGATGGAAATAAGAGTATTGTGAAATATTGTAAACAACCAAAATCATGTTTCTTTTGTGAAAAAAAATGCTGATTTAATTATCAATTGTGACAAAAGAAAATGTTCTCTTTGTGGGAAACTGGGGCACAAATCTAAAAAAATGTGAAATGAAATGTAGAAACTGTGAAAAGGCAGGATATATATGGATGTATTTTGAAAAAAATGCATAGAGGTTAAAGAAGAAGAAAAAGGGCGAGAACAAAAAATGAATAAGAATACAAAAACAGATCTTGAAATGGAACACGAAGAACAAAACATAGTAGAAGAAAATAAAGTGAAGGAAAGGTTATGCATGGAAAGAAAAGACAAGGAATGGAGAGAGAAAAAAAGAGTCAAGTAAAGATGAAGATATGAACTAGAGAGTGGTTAAAGGAAAAAAAAATCATAGGGAAAAGGGTGAAATATAAACAAATGGAAGTTTAAGTGTGTAGGTATGAAAGAAAATAAAAAAGCAAACGACAAATGAAGAATGACATAATAAACCATAAAGAAGAAAGGTGAAAAATTTAGCTATAATTGTTAATAGTATAAAGAATATTAAGAGAAGATTACATGTATTAGAATGGCATACAACACTTGATATACATTTTATTATATTAAAAGATACAAGAATATTAACAAAAGGAGAAAGGTTGCAAAAGGAAACATTATGGTAAGATGAAATTATTTGGAATGTGGGAAAAGAATCATGTTTAGGATTAGCTAAATTATGTCATACATCAATATGAGATTTAGATTATACCCTAGTAATGTTGGGTAGAGTAACAGTGATGGATATAAGATGGATAAAGTATATAGAATCATTGCAGTGTATGCATATGTTACAAAAAAGAAAGAGAAACAATGTTTAAAAAAATAATTTATGTTGGTGTGAATATGGAAACAATATTAGTGGAAGATTTAATTGTGACTTGAAAAAAAGAACAAAAGAATGAAGTGATGTTAAAGTAATAACAGAGATAATAAAAAGTGAACTGGTATATATATGGGGTAATGAACATTGGACTTAGAAATCATAAAAGAACAAGACAGACATTTTATAATTTCAGTAAGCTTGAAAGTTATACAAGAAAGAATAAAAGTGTCATTTGTGGACCATTTAGCAATCTGGATATAGGTTTAAAAACAGGAATGTTATATAGGGTAGGTAAAGGTATTAAAAGACTAAATGAAAAAGGCTTTAATGAGAAAGACAGAAGAGGGATTAATAAATTATGAAGGGATCATGTAGATATGCAATTTTTTTACAAAGATTGGATGAGTTGGTAGATAAGTTTCAAAGAAAAATATAACAAATATTTGTTGAATGACAAGATATAAAAATAACAAAAACAGAAAGAAAAATGTAAAAATGTGCCAGGAAGTATTTGAAGAAGCACTAAGAAATAAGATAGATTATTGAAAGAGAGAGTTATATACATGACATGAACCAAGAGGAAATTAATAGAAATGTTATTTAAACAAAAATATATCCTACAAGGGAAAAAAAGAAGAGGTTATGACATGATAATTGTGGTAATAAAAACATATAAAGATGTTTAATAGGAATAAAATTGAAGATAAAAATGTAATGTTAAAGGACTAAATAAAGAAAGTAATGAAAGCCTAGAAAAATAATTGTAAAATAATTAAAGGATATTTTAAAAGAAGAAAGTGTAGAAAAGCTACAGGACTGGATGGGATTGAGTATTATATGTATAAAATATTGAAGAGTGGCAAAAGTGGCAATATTTTGTGGAAGTATTAAATAAGTGGTTAGAAAAAGGAGTGGCAGAAAAAAGAAACATATATGGCAGTGATAAAGTTTATATGGAAGAAAAGAGAAAATTAAGATTTACAAAACTGAAGACTGATATTATTGAATAGTACAGATTTTAAGCTATTTATGAAAATAATAGGGAAAAATTTACAAAATAAAGTAGATAATCTGCTTGAAGATACAATTTTGATAAAAAATGAAAATGAAGTCAAGAACTGTTAATGATAGTGAGAGTAATGGTAGACGATATAATACATAAAAATGTTGAAGTTAAAATTATGTAGCTGATTTTTTTAAAGAATTTGATAAGCTACTACATTGAAATTTTATGGGATATATTAAAAGATTACAATATAAGTGCTAAAAAAATAAAAAATATATATTTGTTTCAGTGTATGAAAATAACAAACTGAGAATAGTACTAAATGGATGTTTATGTAAAGAAGTAAATATAAAATCATTATAAGGCAGGAATGCCCAGCCAGCAGTATTTTATTTGTGTCAGTTATGAATATAGTGGTTAGTTATATAGACCATGGGATTCATGACTGCCAAATTCCGTGCAGGCACAGTGTAGCTGCTCCTGCATGGAATATGGCCACCAAGTGATCCATGAATGCGCCGTTTTGACGTGCACGAGTGGCCCTACACTGTTCCTGCATGGAAAGCCGTGCCGTATGCTAATCAGCTCATTTGCTGGTGAAAAACATGCAAATGAGCTGATTTAGTGATCCTGCAAGATGGCAGGTCTCCGTGCAGGAACAGTGGTATTTGCAGAAATTTATTTGCTTACTAACTGAATACATTTCTGCAAATAAGCAAACAGAGGCCAGACAGTGCTCAAAAAAGTATTTTTTTAAATAGATTGGGCATGCCACTGGCCAAATATATGGCCATTGGCATAGAAAATCACCCAATAATTAAAAAAATAAAGTTTAATTTATTTTTGGCCGATCTCGGCTATTTAAGCATGGGGAAGCACTGTGCAAACAGGATGGTGAAGAAAATAAAAAAAAAAAAGGGAAAAGACAATTGTTGGAGAAATCTGCATTTTGCCATGATAGTCAATGGCATGCTGAAAGTAAACAATGGCAGGGAACAGTGGCTACTAAGGGGGAAGGCTCTTGTGTAGTGCAGTAACTATTGAGTAAGGCAGTGAGGTATGTTAATGAGGAGACTTATACTGAATCACAAAATTTTTCTAAGTGTCATACTGTACCTAACCATGTAGACAGGAGAAGCAACTAACATGAAATGGGGGTGTCATGCTTGCTGTAAGCACATTGGAACTGTGTTGGCCGGGTCTGTGTTTAACTAAGCACAGCTAAGCAAGGGGTTGTGTCTGAGGCTGTATAATCTTATTTCATGAACTGAGGAGCATGTTCGCAGCCAGGGGAGGGCCATTTCTTGCTGTTTACACTAGCTAAATGGGTCTGGGCAGCACACTTGGGATTAAACAGGAAGGACATAGGAAAAGTAAAAGGAAATAGCAAAACAAGGGAAATGCAGTACAAACAGCAATATGGGATACTGCAACACACAATGGGCCATTGAATGCACTCATTAATATGGCTGGCAGGTGGCTGCATAGCTGAAAATAGGAGGAGATGTAAAACAATAAAGGGCGTCAGCACAATAAAGGAGAAATTAAGTAGAAATCAGTAATATGGGACTCTTGCAACTCACAATGGGCCAGGTAAAGCACACAATAATACAGCTGGCAGGTGGCTGCATAGATGAAAATGTGAGGAGATGTAAAAAAATAAAGGATGACTGCGCAATAAAGGAGAACTGAAGTAGAAATCATTAATATGAGACTCTTGCAACTTACACTGGGCAGGAAAAGCACATAATAATACAGTTGGCAGGTGGCTGCATAGCTGAAAGTAGAAGGAGATGTAAGTAAAAAAATTATTAAAAAAGGCAACAACAGAATAAAGGCAATCATGTTCAAATTATCAGTAATGTCTCTAACACTCAGAGTGACCAAATCAAAGCCATGAGTAATACAGGTGGCAGCTGGAATGTATCATGGTCAGCCAATCATACAGGCAGCATCTGCAAGACAACAGTGTAAAGTATGGAAACAACTTACAGTCTGTTTTTCCCAAAAACTCTGCACCACTGGTGTATACATGTGGGAGAATGTTAACTGTAAAAATGTTAGTGGCTGCCATTGCTTTGATACATCACTATCTGTTAGAGGCTCAGGGCAATGAGGAGGATAATGCTGACAACCATCACAGACCAAGGAGGTGGAAAAGAGTGTTCAGACCCAGGGTAACCTACCAGGGGCTACATGATCTGGATATAGTAGAACACTACAGAGTGGGCAGAGACATACTTCAGCAACTCACTGAGCTGTGCCAGCCTCAACTCAGAGCTAGAACCAACAGATGGGAACCCATCCCAAGGTTACAAAGATATGTGTAGCCTTAAGAATTCTAGCTACGGTTTCTTTCCAAAGACCTACTGGGGACATCATGGGGGTCTCACAGGCATCTGCATCCAGAGTACTCCACCAGTTTCTGGATGCCATGCTACCACATGCCGGTGAGCACATTTACTTCCCAACACCTGTGAGGAGAGGACCCGCAATATGCGTCTCTTCCAATATGTAGCAGAATACCCAAGGTACTAGGTGCCATAGACTGCATGCACATCCACAAAAGCACCACCAGTGAACAGGGTAGAGTCTACATAAACCACAAGGGCTTCCCCTCCATCAACTGCCAAGTCATGTGCAATGACCAGGGCATTATCATGAATGTGTGTGCTGGCAGCCCTGGAAGCTATCATGACTCTAACATCTGGCATTCTTCACAGCTATACCAGGCATTGGGCAGTGTGGACATCCCATATGGCCATCTGGTGGGGATGCTGGCTATGCACTGGAGCCGTGGATCATGGCACTCATCAGAAATGCACATACACCCACACAAGAATGCCATAATGAGGCACACAGACAAACCAGGATCATTATAGAGCATATGTCTGGGTTGCTCAAGTCACAGTTCTGCTGCCTTGACATATCTTGTAGAGTCTTGCAGTACTCTCCAGCCACATGTGCACACATGTTCATAGTCAGTGCCATGCTACATAATATGATCCTGTGGAAGCAGCTGCAGCAGGAACAACACAGGGAAGAGCCACACAGCCCACCACTGTTGCCAAGGTCCCCACAGGCACAGAGGCACTCACAGGAGGAGGCCTCTGAGTCTGCTCCTGTAGGCAGATGGAGGCATTCCCAGTAGGCTCAGGCCTTGGCAAAGAGGCAATGCATAGCACACACACTGACACTGTAGGGACCCCAGGGATGGACACCTCTCTCTGACTCACACACACAGTAAAATGGATGACACACACATCACATTACCTGTAACTTACCAGGTATAGGAAGTGTACTGTTTGCATCCAACATAGGCGGCCCTCAAGCACTGACCTCATAACTACCACAAGCACAAGGTAAGTCAGTCTTCTTAACAATAAATGAATGGAATAGTATGTTCTGCTAGCATATTTATGGTAATGCTGCATGCATGCATGCAAGGGAATGGGGTGGCCTACTTGGATAGCAGCACACAACAGACAGGTATGTGGGTCATCAGGAAATATTGGGCCAAAACTGGCCTCCATACACTATGCAGTAGTACCTAAGGTGGCAAATCCCACTGCAGCATAGGTGTGGGGACAACTAAGTGGGTGGTCATAGGTCACAGGCATGGATGTCAGGATGGGGGTCCCATCACCACCCCTCACACCCACACAGCAAGTGTAGAAAACCACAGAGAAATGTCTGGTAAAGGCACACAAATGATGACAATGATGAATTAACCCCCTACAGACTCACACAGTGAAAGCACAGCAGGACCCTCAGTTGCAGTAAGGCTATGAAAGGTAAGAAGTCTGAAACTCAAATACATGCCAGTACAATCTGACCTGGGCTCCTTACTGTTATGCCTCCAGTCCCCATGACAGGGCACAATAATATGGTAAATGGAACCAAAATGTAAAGCAAATACCAGCACAGTCTGTGCAAATGGATACAGTGGACAGGTGTGTCTCCCCATATACCCACACAAATGCAGTAACATATATGTTTACATGGAAATAGCAGCATAGCACACATTGGCAGGACCATACCAATACACATAAAAACATGTTACTTGTCCACAATATGCAGGGGTCAATGAGCTATGTGTATGTGTAGTTAATACTGTCTGGATCTGGCCAGCATGTTCTCCTGGCATTCATCTTGTACTGCCCTAAGTACAGTGTTGCCTTTGATAGGGCCATGTGCAGATAACTGCAGTGCCAACTGTTATGCATGTCAGTGACACCCACTGCTCTGCCACTGACATACCTGGAAGTCACAGTGCTAGGTGGAATATGCTACACATATTACTGGCATCTTGAAGGATGTTAGCAGAGGTGGCAAGGCTTTTGTAAATATAAGTGTTGTGTGGTACTGTTGCCAGTGGTCATTCTCAATAATCTTTTTTCTCATGTTTGCTTTTACAAATAATGGACATACCTGCACAGTTGAATGCACTCTGTACCCACACTCATAACTCCCAACCTCTGACAGCAAGATGTCAGAAAGAAAAGTGGAACAAAGGCACAATTATAGGCATGTATTGTAAATATCGCCCTTACATACTGAGAATGTTGGTGGGGTCGAGCGGTTTGCAGTAGTGGGAATTGTTTGAAGGTTATGTATTCGGAAACAGCAATATCTGTATTATTTTGTAATATCACACTTCAATTATATGTAACTAACAAGCCATAAAAACACATGTTTATGTAGAAAGGATGAAACCTCTAGCCAAACACCTGGGCAACCTGCCAAAATGTATGGGTCAGAGGTATGCACACGCACAAGGATATGACATCTCAGGTTAGAAAGATACCACAAATGCAGGAGATACCCAGCCAGTATATCACCAGCTTGCTGGACTGTTCACACAGCTGTGTGTCATTACTACACTGGCTGTAGCCACACCTCACAAATGGCCTTGCTGGGCAAAAATTTACATAGTTGCCCTCATAATATTGGTATATGCATCATACAACTACTATTCCTCTGGTAAAGCACTCTGATGATCTGAGGATGTCTGGCAGTAGGTAATGACACAATACATTGTGGTTTCAGACTACAGATATGTCAGGAAATGTCTGCTAAACAAAACAAGTACCCTGAGAAAAGTCCTGCGTACACCTGAGAGGTATGGCTGTAGCACACAAAACGCTGGACTGGAGTACACCTATCTCTGGAATGGAGTCCCACCCTAACTATAGAAGGTCACACTGGGCACGCTGCTGCACTTGAAGAATCACAAGACATGTTGGAACCCACATCAGAATATATGACTGTATTGTGTATATATGTCAATGCATACAGACAGCTATGTACGCCACAACTGTCCGCACATGCACACACATCAGACAGGATTACCCTCAGCAAGCTGTAGGTGTCCCATATGTGATATATCTGCAACTGTTGTGTGAGATACAAACACATATATATGGGCAACAGATAACAACATATGTCAAGCATACACACACATAGATATGGGGAAATGAGAGACAGACAGTGATACAGAGTGGGACACAGGGGGACACAGGCAGAGTGAGTCACACACACTGATACCCTGAATGGCATACTGTGATGTCTTGCTGTGGACAGTGGCATAGCAGTTGTAAACAGTTGCACTTGCCAGCATATAAGTGTTACATCTTGTGTTATTTCTGCTAAAATATCTGAGTTTTGGCTGGCTAAGATCTGCTTGCAATCAACTGGACGTATAAACTAATTTAAGTACACTTTTATCTGCACTTTTTCATATAATGCTGCAATTTATTTATTTTTTCACTGAATATTAGTTGAATTGAATATTGTGGGTTCTGTGTCTTTACAGAGAGCTTGTTAGAAGTGTAGCCACTGGTATCAGTGGGGGGTAGTATCATTTCATTGATATTTTGTGATTAACTCCTAGCCTAGGGGAGGTGGTCTTGCCATATAAGTGTTACATCTTGTGTTATTTCTGCTAAAATATCTGAACTTTGGCTAAGATCTATCTGCCATCACCTGGATGGATAAGTGAATTTAAGTACACTTTTATCTGCACTTTTTCATATAGTACTGAATTTTAATTATTTTTTCACTTATTATTAATTGAATTGAATATTGTGGGCTCCGTGTCTCTAAAGTTAGTTCCCCAACTTCCCTACCAATTCTTGTTTTGGTGTTAATCTTGCTGACTTTGAAATTGCCCACCCCTTTGTAAATTGGTATTTGGATACTCCTTCTGGGCCCATCTCATTTACTCAATCAGCTGAGTGTAGTGAGATCATATACTGATTTCAGGCACGCCTACTAGTCCCATCTCTTCAGCTGTGTTCACTGTGTACAGAGAGCATTTGGGAAGGACAACCCCTGTAGCTTCTTAATCCTGCTCTGTTCCCATCCTCAAAAAAAAAAAATTATATATATATATATATATATATATATATATATATATATATATATTTATTTATTTATATATATATATATATATATATATATTATATTTATTTATTTATTATATATATATATATATATATATATATATATATATATATATATATATATATATATCTATAGATATATATATCTATAGATATATATATCTATATATATATATCTATATATATATATATATATATATATATATATATATATATATTTTTTTTATTCAGCTGTTCTTACTGTAACTGTCTTAAGTTGCTGTTCTGCATGCTATCAGTTCAGTTGCTCTTACTCTGCACTTATTACTGTTCGTTAGTATCCTTCTAATTTGCTGCCTTCTGCACTTGTTCTTAGTCATTTGTTAATTTAATTTCAATTATTTAAATGGTATTTGCTGTAATATTACTACACACTCAAGTGTGCTAGCCTGCACTGCATTTGAATTGTATTTACTGCTGTTTTAGCTGCTTTTCTGTAAAAAAAAAAAAATAAATAAAATATATATATATATATATATATATATATATATATATATATATATATATGGGTCTACTACTAATTACCGACACGACGATTCCCCGACAGAAAACTCCCCGACGCCAGATGACCGACATCACACAAACCCGACAACGCAAAACACCGAACACCATTACACCGAACACCATTACACCGACACACGGAACGTAAACAACACGCGACACTACATAGCATACACACTAGCCCTGACCCAAACCCTAACCCTAAGGTCCGACACTATCGCACACTTCACCTACCTGCACCCTAACCCTAACTCACTTAACCCACCTAGCCCAAGCTCCGACACTAACGCACACTTCACCTACCTGCACCCTAACCCTAACTCACTTAACCCACCCCTAGCCCAAGCTCCGACACTAACGCACACATCACCTACCTGCACCCTAACCCTAACTCACTTAACCCACCCCTAGCCCAGGCTCCGACACTAACGCACACTTCACCTACCTGCACCCTAACCGTAACTCACTTAACCCATCCCTAAACTACAGTCCCTCACTAGCACACACTTACCTTACCCGAACCATACCTCCGACACAAACACACATTCACCTTTCCCACAGCCTAACCCGACATCCCACAATCTCGAGCACTTACCTGACCGCTCCTAACTCCGTCACCATCGCACACTTACCGCGTCGCGATCACACATTCCCTTGTCGGTCTTTCCGCTGTCGGCAAATCACCCTGTCGGTACACTTACCTGTCGGTCATCTGGCGTCGGTGAGTTTTCTGTCGGGAAATCGTCTTGGCATTAGTAGTAGACCCATATATATATATATATATATATATATATATATATATATATATATATATATATATATATTCTAACCTTGTTTCCCGCCTTTCCTGTAACAAGCCTAGTCCAGATACAGACTTCCTGTATCCAGGAATGTTGGTAAGCTTCTGAGCCCCCAAGCCTTTCTGTGCTGGAGGGAAGCCTTCTAGGTTATCAGTGGGAGTGGTAAGCACTAGGTAGCCTATCTACCACAAGAGAAGTGGGTTTTGTCCCAGAAATTGTAGTTTATTGGCCGTTTGGGCAGTTTTTCCATCTCTTTCAACTTTCTGGTTTAAAAGCCCACATTTGCGCTTGTTTCCTGTTTTTCGTGTAACTAGTCTAGTCCAAATACAGATTTTCTGTATCCAGGACTGTTGGTAAGCTTCTGAGCCCCCCAAGCCTTTGTGTGTTGGAGGGAAGTCTTCTAGCTTATCAGTGGGAGTGGTAAGCACTAGGTAGCCTATCTACCACAAGAAGAGTGCTTTCTGGCTCAGAAATTGTAGTTTATTGGCCGTTTGGGTAGTTTTCCATCTCTTTCAACTTTCTGGTTCAAAAGACTGCATTTGCACTTGTTTACTGCCTTTCCTGTAACTAGTCTAGTCCAGGTACAGATTTGCTGTATCCAGGACTGTGTGTAAGCATCTGAGGCCCCAAGCCTTTCTGTGTTGGAGGGAAGCCTTCTAGCTTATCAGTGTGAGTGGTAAGTACTAGATAGCTTATCTACCACAAGAGGAGTGATTTTTGGCCCAGAAATTGTAGTTTATTGTCCATTTGGGCAGTTTTTCCATCTCTTT
Source organism: Protopterus annectens (assembly GCF_019279795.1). NCBI lineage: Eukaryota > Metazoa > Chordata > Ceratodontiformes > Protopteridae > Protopterus > Protopterus annectens. Next base: position 871,200,293 of record NC_056726.1, read on the forward strand.
CAACTTTCTGGTTTAAATGCCCACATCTGCAATTGTTTCCCACCTTTCCTGTTACTAATCTAACCCCGATACAAATTTGCTGTATCCAGGACTGCTTGCAAGCTTCCGAGCAGTGCCAAAGTCTGCTCTTCAGTTTTTCCCTTAGATCTGCTAGTTCTCTCCTCTCCTGCACTTTTACTAGCTTGTTAGTTTAGCACTTTACCAGACTTCTTGCAGCAATTATTGCAGTACACAAAAGTGCTAACAGCACTAAATATTCTACAAGGAAACAGCTCCAGTACTTATTAATGCCCACCCCTCCAGGCATGTCTAAAGGTCAGTTCCCTGTGCTTTCTCCTATTAACCTGGTGAGCTTGGGCATCCTGAGGCAATGTAGCAACTGCCTCATGTACACTAACAATAATACACTCCTCTTACCCCCCAACACACAGACTTGTGAGAGATGCACTTACATATCCAAATTGGAAGTCACGCACTCTCCAGCCAAGACTCGAATAGATGGTCAAGAGGAGAAGGTCAGCACGTGCATCACACCACATGGAACACATAGCCCTCCAGAACACACTCGAGCATTGCCTTCACATAAAAACACAAACCACACACCCGCCTTTGCAAGGCTCTCAATAAAAATCTAACCAAACAGCAGAGACCTCTAAGGCAGAAATGCAATCGACCACCACAACACAACACTAATCACAAGACACATAACTCTCCTAAACAGTGTGCCACTCACCCAAAGCCCCTGAGGCAAAACAGCATGCCCAACACACTAGTCATAGGTGACTCAATAGTGAGGCACACTGATGTCCCACTCACTAGGTTGAATAAGGAGAAAGTAACAGTCAGCTGCCTGTCATGCACCAGGATTCACCGCATAATGCACGCAATCAGGTCCCACAACAACAGTTACAAATATGACTGTCATTGCACATGTGGGTGTGAATGACCTGAGATGTACCACCCTGGACTACATGAAAAGAGACATGGAGGAGTTCTCGGATGATGTAGCCCAGGCGGGTATAACCCTAGCCATGAGCAGCATCCTACCATCACCCAGAATTATACCACAGTACAAGCAGAAAATGATTGATTTCAACAATTGGCTAAGTTTCTCGTGTCATTGTAAGAGAATCCACTATCTGTCTGCCTGGGATGACATGATTGACAGACCTCGATGCTTTGCCAGAGGTGGCCTGCATATGCCACCCATGGGCTTCTGGATACTGGCCAAGGCTCTTTCCACCCCTTTAGTGCCTTTTTTAGGTGATGTTCCAAAGACCAAATTACCACCGTGACAGCTACAAACAAATGCAATTTGAGGCTCATGCTGCACAATGCTAGAAGTCTAAATCTCAAAATACTCTCACTTGAAGTACTCCTTAAAATGGAGAACATCGATATTTGTGCTGTAACAGAGACATGGTTCAAGGCAGCAGAAAGCACCCCTGCACTACCAGGCTACAACTCATTCCACACCTTTCGGCCCCAGAACTTGGACCGAAGCTCAAAAGGTGGTGGTGTTTCCATATTCATAAAGGATGCACACAACTCCAGACTGGTAGCCCAACATAATGCATATGAGATACTTCTGGTGCAGCTAACATTGGATAAGAAAGCAATTCAGGTCATAGCCTGCTATAGGTCCCCAACAATGTTCCAAGATTCACACTCCACATTCCTTAGCACCCTGGAGAATATTATGGTCCAACTTAACACTCTTATACTGGGTGACGTCAACTACCCTCCATTAACTGGGAAAACTTCTCATGTACCAATGCACTTGCCCAACGCTTTCTAGAATTCATTAATTCCAATGCCCTGGACCAGCTCATTTTTACCCCCACTAGAGGTAGCATCATCCTTGACCTGGTCATTACTAACATGGGCGACCGTTGAGCTACACCAATAGTCAACTCCTCCTTAGTTAGATCCGATCACAAGCTAATCACCTTGGAAATCCACATCCCTCACTCCCCCCAAACAAAGGTGACCACCATGCAAAACTTCTCCAAAGCTAACTTTGGGCTACTAAAAACAGAGGTGGCTAACTTCACTGCACACATGTAAATGGAGAATAATTGCATGATCGCCAAATCATACACCAGTGCACTGTATGAACACGTACACAAATGCACGAATCTCGACATACCCAATAGAACTAAGACACTCTCCTCAAAAAAAAGGAAGCCAATATGGTGGTCCCCTGCCATAAACAAACTCTACAACAGAAGGAGGAAACTGTTGCGGAATAAGGTGAAGTCCCAAGACTGGAAAAACTTTCTTATCAGCCTCAACAAAAGGTTGAGATCCCTCATCAAATCCTCTAAAGCTAGCTATGAAAACAGAATTGCAGCAGATAGTAAAAACAACCACAAGGCCTTCTATAGTTATGTAAAGAATCTTCATGGCAATACACAGATTTGCTCTGAGCTACTGCACAATGGTATCTCCTATACCGAGCCAACATATACTGAAAATATACTGGCAGACAGATTCAGTGCTAACTTTGCCCCTCTCTCCTCCCCCAAAGGACCAATCACAATACCAGTAGATTGCCAGGAACCCAGTATTACTGCTGCACAGGTTAAAACAGCACTGTCCAAGGCCAAGAATGCAGCTTCGATGGGACCTAACAGTATCCCTGGGTGTGTTCTACATGAACTACTGAGTGAACTGGCACCTCACCTGTGTGCCCTGTTCAGTTACAGCCTCACCACAGGCTTTGTCCCTACCAAATGGCGCACTGCTACAGTCATCCCTCTCCACAAAGGAGGAGTGACTACAAACCCTGGGAACTATCACCCCATTAGCCTGACGAGTCTTATATGCAAAGCTATGGAATGCATCATTATGGACCTAATAAACAAGAATATAGGTAATCTACAAACTCTGCATCCTACACAGTTTGGTTTTGTGAAGGGTAGATCATGCCTGCTCAACTTGGTTAACTTCTTTGAGTCAGTCACCAGAGCTGTGGATGAAGGTAAGGTGGTTCATACAACCTACTTTGATCTGGGCAATGTCTTTGATGCCATTCCTCATTCAGGGATCATAGAAATACTTACTAAGCTAGGCATCAACCCTATATCACTAGGTGGGTTGCAAACTGGCACATAGATAGAACCCACAGTGTGAAAGTAGCTGACTCCAATTCAGACTGCCGACCAGTTATCAGTGGAGTCCCACAAGGTTTGGTCCTGTGTCCTCTCATGTTTGGTACCTACTTCTCTGAGGTCCAGGCCAACACAAAGGGACTTTGGCTGTCAACATTCGCAAATGATTGCAAGTTGGGAGATATTATTAACTCCCCAAGTTATGTTGATATCCTGCAGAAAGACCTCATTGAGACCAATGAATGGTGTCAGAACCATGGCCTTAAGCTCAATGCCAAAAAATGTGTCTTCATCCCCTATGGGAAAAACCCAGTTCCCTTGAATTACCACATTGATGGTAGTCCACTGAACATAGAAGTCATTATAAGTGATCTGGGGACACAGGTTGACAGCAACCTCTCTTTTGACTGCCACATTGCCACTGTGGTCAGAAAGTCCTTCTATGTGGCACATCTCATTACTAAAGGTTTTTCATCCAGGAAGAAAGAGGTCATTGTCTCCCTCTACTCTTCCCTCATTAGGCCAATCATTGAGTACAATGCCCCATTTGGCATTTACCTCACTAGACACCTGCAACAACTGGAGAAGCTGCAAAAGTACCTCACAAAGAGGATCCTAGGCCTTAAACACTTGTCCTATATGGACAGACACAAAAAAACTCCAACTATTCTCTGTCTCATATCAGCTACTTAGAGGCAATCTCTGCTTGACTTACAAAGCCATGTCTGACCCAGCTCTGTTAGAAATTCTACATCTAAAGAAATCCCAATGCCTGCGCACCACACGCTCCAGAGACCTCAACCTCATTACCACAATCAACAGAAAATGCTGGAGGGACAGGTTCATAACAAAGAGACTGCCCAAGCACCTCACTGGCCGTCTTCAAGAGAAATCTTGATGAGTGGATGGGAAATATAAAATTCATGCTGGGGATCACTCCAGTGGCTATACTCGACAGAGGCACTAGTAACTAAGGTTGGCTGGCATGATGCTAGGGTAATCCTATGAGTTAGGCTTGTAAAGGCTCCAGGGCCATTAGCCTCATACACACCTATGCACCTATAAAAGATGAGCCCCATTGTGTAACAGTACTGAGGTTGAGTTTATAATATCACATCACCTGCCTGTATGTGTGTGTGTCTCCACAGGTCCAAGTATTAGGAGACTCTTCCCACTCAGTACACTTCACATTGCCCTACTTCATAAGATCTTCTTCTTTTAATCACCTTAGAAGTACCATTGGACAATGATCCCCCCTATAAGCTCTGTAGTATGTGTGATAACTGCATAACACTATAGTAAAAATAACTAGATAGGTAGGGTTTTAATCTCAATACTGGCAGCCTTTGGCCCATTAAGCTTTGTAGTATGTGTCATAACTGTGTAACACAATAGTACAAACACTAGCTTGACAGAGGCTCTAATCTCAGATCTGGCAAATGAATATGTGTATATGTTTGTAAGAAGAAGTATTTTGATAAGTCTTCCACCCACTGCCCTACTATATCAGTCCTGCTGATGTCATTCCCCTTATCAGCACCTTTGGCCAGATGTCAGCCCAGTAAGCTCAATAGCATGTGCGATAATTACATAACACAACAGTACAAATTACAAGCTAGACATGGGTTCTAATCTGCAACCTGGCAAATGAGTGTGTGTGTATGTTGGTAAAAAGAAGTATTTTGATAAGTCTCCCACTCACTGCCCTACTTTGTCAGTCCTGATGATGTCATTCCTCTTATCAGCACCTGTGGGCAGATGTCAGTCCAGTAAGCTCTGTAGTGAATGGAATAACTGTGTAGCACTATAGTACCAATAAGCCGATAGGCAGGGGTTCTACGCTCAGATCTAACAAATGTGTGTGTGGGTGTATAACTATGTATGTTTGTAAGAAACAATATTTTGGTAAGTTACCCACCCACTGGCCTACTGTGTCAGTCATGCTGATGTCACTCCCCTTATAGGTTTATAGGTGTGTACTAGGCTAATGGTCCTGGAGCCATTACAAGCCTAGCCCATAGATGCGCCCTGCCATTGTGTTGCCCAACATTCGTTTCCAGTGAACCTATCAAGTAGAGCCACTGGAGTGTTCCCTGGGGTGAACATTCTATTACCCATCCACTCATCAAGATATCTCTGGAACAGGGTCATCTAGGTACTTTGCTTGACATGTATGAGAAGTCTATTCCAGGGCATGTACAGTCTCTGTTCCTCCAGCATGTTGTGTTGATTGTGGCAATGAGGTTGAAGTCCCTGAAGTGTGTGGTACAGAGAGATTAGGATGTCTTTAGATGTAGCATTTGTAAAAGAGCTGGGTCAGACATGGCTTTGCAAGTCAAGCAGAGATCGCCTCTAAGTGGGTGATATGAAACTGAGAATAGCTGGAGTCTCTTGAGTTTGTCTGTGTAGGACATGTGTTTAATGCCTTGGAACCTCATTGTGAGGTACTTCTGTGGCCTCTCCAGCTGTTGCAGGTGTCTATTCAGTTACATGCCAAATGGCCCGTTATACTTGATGATTCGTGTAATGAGGGAAGAGTACACAGATATGATGACCTCCTTCTTCCTGGATGCTAAACCCTTGGTAATGAGCTGTGCCACATAGAATGATTTCCTGACCACAGTGGCAATGTGGTGTTTAAAGGAGAGGTTGCTGTCAACCTGTGTCCCCAAATCTCTTATAACACCTACAGTATTCAGTGGGCTTTTATCGATGTGGTACTTAGTGGGAATTGAGATTTTACCAAAGGGGATGATAATGCTTTTTGTGGTGTTAAGCTTCAGGCCATGGTTTCCACACCAGTCAGTGGTCTCAGTGAGGCCTTTCTGTAAGGTGTCTGCATCATTTGTGGCGTTAATGATGGCTCCAAACTTGTAGTTGTCTGTGAACTTGGTCAGCAAGAGTTCCTTTGTATCGGCCTGGACTCCTGAGAAGTACATGCTGAACAGGAGAGTACCCAGGACTGATCCCTGTGGGACTCCATTCATGACTGGCTGCAGGTCTGACTTGGAGATGACTACTTTCACACTGTGTGCTCTATCTGTGAGCCAGTTTGCAACCTCCCTAATGATATAGTGGTTGATGCCTAGTTTGGTGGGTTCATCCATAATCCCTGACTGAGGTATGGCATCAAGAGCCTTGGTCAGATTGATGTAGGCTGTATACAGTGCCTTACTGTCATACACAACCCCGGTGACTGACTCAAAGAAGTCAACCAGGTTGAGCAGGCATGAACTACCTTTCACAAAGCCAAACTGTGTGAGGTCCAGAGTTAGGAGATTGCCTATATGTTTGTCGACCAGGCCTCTGACAATGCACTCTATTGCTGTACATATGAGACTCATCAGGCTAATGGACTGATAATTCCTTGGGTATGTAGTTGCCACACCTTTATGGAGAGGTTTGACTGTAGAAACGCATCATTTGGGAGGGATAATGCCTGAGATAAGGCTGTGACTGAACAGGGCATACAGATGTGGTGCCAGGTATCTTTGTAGTATATGTAGAACACAGCCAGGGATAATGTGGGGTCCCATGGAAGCTGTATTCTTGCCCATGGATAATGCAGGTGTAACCTGGGCGGCAGTAATCCTGGGTGCCTGGCATTCTTCTAACATTTTGATTGTTCCCCTAGGGGCAAGGGAGGGGTAAAGCCAGCACTGAATGCGTTGGCTAGAATGTTGGCAATGTTTGTTGATTCAGTATAGGAGATAGCATTTTGCAGTAACTCAGAGCACTTCTGGGTAGTGGTGTGGAGGTTCTTGATATCACTAACAAAGGATTTGTGATTGTTGTCAGTGTCTGCTGCAATTCTACCATCATAAGTCACTTTAGATGATTTCATGAGGGATCTGAAGTTGTTGTTGAGGCTAATAAGAGAGTTTTACCACTCTTGGGCCTCCACCTTTTTCTGCAACAGCTTCTTCCTTCTGTTGTACCACCAGATTGGCTTCCAGTGTTTGAAGGAGAGTGTCATGGTTCTGTTGGGTATGGCTAGTTCAATGCATTGGTGTACATGTCCGTACAGTGCATTTGTGCATGATTCGTCAGTCATGCTGGTATTTTCCATTGGCATGGGTGCTGTGAATTTAGCCACCTCCGTTCTTATGAGTCCAAAGTCTGCTTTGGAGAAGTTTTTCAGGATGGTTACCTTTGCGGGATATGTGTGAGAGATGTGGATTTTCATGGTGATTACTCTATGTTGGATCTGACCAGCTAGTGACTGACTACTGTTGTCAAGCAACATTTTCATATGTTAGTAATCAAGTAATCTCCGTGATATCCCCGAAATCTCAAAACAACCCACTAAACAAGTATAGTGTGTTGAAAAACAAAGCAGTGTAAGATCTTTTTCTGTATGGAAGATTTTCAGTCCATATATCTGCAGTTAATCACTGTATATTAATCAGATCGGACAATAGTTGTAGAAGTAGCAAACTTAAACTCATCTTAAGTAAAAAAAAAAAAGTAATAATAAATATATAATTGTACAGCATTACTAAGCATTCAAAAGGAATCCAAGCAAGGCAGGAAGTCTGTTTCCAGATGAAAATCCTTTATTATGTACACAAACAAGCGATCCAAGTAAAACAAAAATAGAATAATAGCTTCCTCACACGCTTTCAAAAAAATATATATATATATATATATATATATATATATATATATATATATATATACTTTTTCATCAGACAAGGGAGTAGTTTATTGTGCTGTAAAACAAAGTGTTATTGGTAAACATGTTAAATTCACATCCCTTCCCCCATTAGTGTGATATTCGAGCTGGTCCTGCCCTACTTAGTAGCTGACATAATAATATAACCCTTAGGTACTTTAAATAGAATTTATAATGATGTGGTACCTCTTATCTAACAAGATTAATAAGTAGATTAAGTCTGTGATTTTATCCAAGACAACATACTACATGGCTGGAAATATATCAATCTTAGTCCATTTGGCAATCAAAAATATATGTGAATATATACATATACACTTTGCATGTAAAAAATCAATTGTAAAAAATCATATTCTAGTTTCATAACCTATTGTTAACAAAGATTGCTTTTGTTCTTTATATTGTTTTGGATAAAATCAGATTTAATAATCTACTTAATAATCTGGTTAAATAAGAGGTACCACATCATTATAAACTTTATTTAAAATACCTAAGGGTTATATTATTATGACAGCTACTAAGTAGGGCAGGACCAGCTCGAATTTGACACTGATGGGGGAAGGGATGTGAATTTAACATGTGTACCAATAGCACTTTGTTTTACAGCACAATAAACCACTCCTTTGCCAGATAAAAAGTATATATGTATATTTTTGAAAGCTTGTGAGGAAACTACTATTCTATTTTTGTTGTACTTGGATCACTTGTCTGTGTACTTAATACAGGATTTTCGACTGGAAACAGACTGCCTGCCTTGCTTGGATTACTTTTGAATACTTAGTAATTCTGTACAATTATATATTTTTATAATTATTATTTTTTTTTTTACTTAAGATGCATTTAAGTTCACTACTTCTACTACTATTGTCTGATCTGATTAATATACAGTGATTAACTACAGATATATGGACTGAAAATCTTCCACACAGAGAAGTTTCCTACACTGTTTCATATGTTAGTAATCAACACAGATCAAGGATGTTGCTTCCTTTACTGGGTGTCAGAATGAGCTGGTCCAGGGCATTGGAACTGATGAATTCCAGGAAGCATTGTGCTGGTGTACTGGTGCTTCAGTATCTTACCCAGTTGATGGAGGGATAGTTGAACTCTCCTAGTATGAGAGTGTTGGGTTTGACCTTGATAGTTTCCAGGTTGTTGAGGAATGTGGATTGAGATTCTTGGGACATGGATGTTGACCTATAGCAGGCTATGACCTGGATTGCACCATTACCCAATGTCAGTTTCACTTGAAGTATCTCAGATGCATTATGCTGGGATACTACACTGGATATGTTCATATCTGTTAGTAATATGGAGACAGCACAGACTTTGTAGCTGTGGTCAATGTTTTTGGGCTGACAGGTGTGGAATGAGTTGTAGGATGGTAGTGCAGGGGTGCTGTTGGCTGCTGTAAACCAGGTCTCTGTTACAGCACAAATGTCAATGTTCTCCATTTTGAGGAGTGCTTTGAGTGGCTGCATCTCGAGAAGTAGATGTCTAATGTTGAGCAGCATGACTCTCAGATTGCTTGTATGTATAGCTGTTATGGTGGTAATTTGATTTGGAACACCACCTAAAAAGGCACTATAGGGGTGGCAAGACACTTAGCCAGTACCTGGAAACCCAGGGGTGACAGATGCAGGCCATCTCTGGCAAGCCATCGCAGTCTGTCAATCATGTCATCCCAAGCAGACAGATACTGGATCCCATGAGAGTGACAGCAGACACTTAAGCCAATTGTTGAATTCAATCATTTGTTGTTTGCACTCTGGTATCATTCTGGGTGACAGTGGTGTACTGCTCAGGGCTACTGTCATACTTGCCTGGCCCAAATAATCTGTGAGCTCAACCATGTCTCTTTTCATATAGTCCATGGGAGTGCATTACAGATAATTCACACACACATAGACAATGACAGAGTGATACTTGTAGTTGTTGTAGAGTGACCTGACTCCTGACTGTGTTATGTGTTGGATTTTTGGCACCTGACAGACAGCTGACTGTTACCTCCTTCATGCTCAACCTAGTGAGTATGACATCTGTGTGCCTCAATATTGATTCACCTATGATTATTGTATCAGGCAAGGTGGCTGGCCTTTTGGGCTTAGGTTTATGGGCACACTGTTGAGGTGAGATATGTGTCCTGTGGTTTGTGCTGTGTTGTGGTGGTTTAGTGGGTGTCTATCTTGGTGGTCTCCGTTGTTTGGGTAAATGTCTATTGAGTGCCTCTGTGAAGGTGGGTGTATGGTTATCGTTTGTATGTCAGAGCTGTGATAGTGGGTGTTCTGGAGGGGTATGTGTTCCATGTGGTGTGTTGCAGGTGTTGACCCTTCTCTTCTTGACCAACTAGTCCAATCTTCACTGGAGAGTGCATATCTTCCAATTCAGTAATATATCTGAGTGTTTGGAGTTTAGAGGAGACGGTTGTCTGTGTAAATGAGGCAGTTGCAACAGTGACTCAGAATGTCCAAGTGCACCAGGTTAATGAGCAAAAGCACAGAGAACTGCACTTTAATCATGCCAGGAGGGGTAGTCATAAGTACTAATTACTGGAGCCAATTCTGTGAGGAATGACTACTGCTGATAGATCTCAGGTGTGCTAGAATAACTGATAAAAAACTGTTGAAGTGCAAAGCTATTAGGGTATTTGAAGTGTAGGACAGAAAGAGCTAGCAAGATCTAAGGGAAAAACTGAAGGCAGACCTTCTGGCATCTGTAACAGTTTAACTCAACTGTGCAGTTATCAGCACCTTTGGCCAATTGTCAGCTCAGTAAGTTCTGTAGCATGTGTGATAACTGTGTAACACTATTGTACAAATAACTAGATAGGCAGGGGTTCTAATCCAAATACTGGCAAGTTTGTGTGGGAATCATATACTATGTGTGTTATATCATTTTGAGTTGTGTATCATCCTGTAATCTTCACATCACCCTACTTTACTAAGCCTGCTGATGTTGTTCACCTTAGAAGTACATTGGAACTAGGTGAAAATATGTAAGCTCTGTTGCACATCTGAAAACTGTGTAATAATATAGTAGAATCAACTAAATAGGTATGAGTTCTAATCTCACTACTGGCAAGTGTTTGTGTGGGAATCATATACTGTGTGTGTTATACCATTTTAAGTTGTGTAGCATCCTGTAAACTTCCCATCACCCTATTTTACTAGGCCTGCTAATGTCATTCACCTTAAAAGTACCTTGCTAGTACACAAGCATATATAGACTCTGTTGCACGTCTGATAACTGCATAATGCATTAGTAGAAATAACTAGGTAGGTAGGGGTTCTAATCTCACTAGTGGCAAGAGTTTGTGTGGGAATCATACACTGTGTGTGTGTTATACCATTTTGAGTTGTGTACCACCCTGTAAACTTTGCATCATCCTACTTTACTAGGCTTGCTGATGTCATTCACCTTAGAAGTACCTTGGGACTGAGTGAAATTATGTAAGCTCTGTGGCATGTCTGCTAGCTGTGTAACACTATAATAAAAATAACTAAATAGTTAGTGTTTTAATCTCACTACTGGCAACTGTGTATCTTTGGTTGAAGATCATATTCTGTTTGGCTGATACCATTTTGATTTGTGTACCATCCATGCCTGTTTCCCACCTCCTGATGGCATTACTTTATACAGTGTGGTAATGGCATCTGCCTCACATGCAGCATGTTAAAACATTATGCACACCAGTCCACAAGGGGGGATCCACCTTGGAGTCCAGGAACTACCGCCCTATCAGTCTGACGAGCCTGATATGCAAGGTCATGGAACGCATTATCATGGAACTTATAAACAAAGACATCGGCAACCTTAAAACACTGGACCCCACCCAGTTTGGGTTTGTGAAGGGCCAATCTTGTCTCCTGAACCTGATTGACTTCTTTGAATCAGTCTCCAGAGCTGGGGACGAGGGTAAGGCAGTCCACACAGCCTACCTGGTCTTCGCCAAAGCCTTTGATACCATACTCCACTCTGGAATCATAGATAAACTTACTGAGCTGGGCACTTATCCCTACATCACTCAATGGGTTGCCAACTGGCTTACTGATAGAACCCACACTGTAAAAGTAGCTGACTCCAAATCCAGCTCCAGACAAATGACAAGTGGAGTACGTCTGGGTTCAGTCCTGGGACCTCTCTTGTTTGGCATCTATTTCTCTGAAGTACAGGCCAGTAATAAGGGACTCTGGCTAACAAAGTCTGCAGATGGCTGCAAAGTGGGAGCCATTATTAAATCCCCAAATTATGTCAATACTCTACAAAAGGGCCTTACAGAAAGTGATGCTTGGTGCCAGAGACATGGGCTCAATCTCAATGCCAAGAAATGTATAGTTATCCCCTTTAGGAAAAAAAACATGTGCCATGAATTACCACATAGGTGGCAGTACACTAAATATGAAAGTGTGGTAAAAGACTTTGGTCTCACCTTCAATAACCACATCACCACAATAGTCAGGAAATCCTTCTGTGCGGCACACCTCATCACTAAAGGCTTTTCATCCAGAAAAAAGGAGGTCATTGTCCCACTGTACTCATCCCTCATTAGGCCCATTATAGAATACAATGCCCCATTTGGTATGTACCTCTCAAGACATCTGCAACAACTGGAAAGGCCCCTATGCTGACTGCCTTAAAAAACTCCAGCTATACTCCATCGCATATCATCTACTCCGAAGCGATCTCTGCTTAACATACAAGGCCATGTCAAATCCAGAGCTGTTGGACATGCTACACTTAAAGAAATCCCAATCCCTCAGAGCCACATGCTCCAGGGATCTAAACCTTGTCATCATAATAAACAAAACATGCTGGAGGAATAGGTTCCTGACCCAGAGACTCCCACAGACTCTGGAATATATTGCCCATACATGTCAAGCAGAGCACCTCTTTGACCCTCTTCTAAAGGAACCTTGATGATTGGATGGGAGAAAGGAAATTCACCCAGGGATCACGTCAGTCACCCTGCTAGACAGAGGTCTAGGGAAGTAAATAGTGTGGGAACAAATAGCCAGGGAATTGTTATGGCTAGGCTTCTATATGCCCTAGGGCCGATAGCCTAGTACCAACCTATGAACCTATGAAACCTATGAACCTATACCAGTCTTTTGTACAAATGTCTATGGAATATCCAGATGTTTGCAACTTACATATGGTCTGTGTCCCTTAATGCCCATGCATGTGATATTGTTGCCAAATTAGCCACAGTGAGTGTAGTGACACATATGCCAGCATCAGGCATCATACCTGAATGAAACATCATGCTGATACAACATCTGCTACACTATCACTTGTCCAGGCTTGTAGGAGCAATATATGACTCCATATCCCATTTCTGGTGGGTTATGTCACCATCCATGAAGGCATCCAGAACATTACATGTTGCAAGAGGTAGTGTGTTGTGTCCCATGCATATAATCTAAGTGGGGTGTGTCATGTATATGCAGTAGTGCCGTACATCAAGGTGAAAATGTAGGTTTACTAATCTGTCTATTGCCAGCTGTGTTTATGTTACTGTGTGCTCATCCCCTGTGTCAGTTCTACTGTGTGTATGAAAAGGACATACCATTTTGTCTCCCTTTTCCACTCGGTGAACTCAGGAATACATACCACAAACCTGTGAAACACAGTATCATGCATGCTCTCATCAACTGCATCAGGGTTGAGTGTATGGGAAAGAAATGACAGGGCCAACAGGTGTTGACAGGTGAATCTCTTGCAGTTAATGTAATGGCTACACTTGTGAGGGACTTGCTGACAGTTCTGCAGTAACCTGTTCTGTATGTATGAGCTTGTGGTACTACACAACACTGAGCTGGCATGTCTGAAGGCTACCTGTCTGTAACAAGGGATATGTATGCAAGATCACACTGACAACAGTGTCCCTAATACACTGTTGCATGCATACATACCTGGTACATGTACATATAAAGCTGTACCTTGCCTAGGACATGGTCGTTGTATTTCCACTCTACCATACTTCCTCTTGGGAATGTCTGCAAGGCCACAGCCTGCAGACACACAGAAACCTGGAACACAAACAGAATACAGCATGTTGGACTACATTCAGTCTGTGGTACTAACAACAATAATGCATCCTGACTAATAAGGTACATACACCTGTATGTTTACCCATAACAAATGCAAGCAGGCAGCTCTTAATATAGCATTACATAGCTACACTGTACTATTATCAGAACCATATTAGCATGTCCCTGTATCAATGGTATGGACGACAGGGAGGTGGCATAGGTATCATCATATGCACAGGGTGTGGTGTGGGTTTGCCAGCAGCCTAGGCTGGACCATATGGTTGACATCATGTTTATGTGTTTGGAGGTGCATCCAAGAGATGGGCTGTGCAGAGGTGCTGTCTGTGTCTGGTGGTGACCTGCCTGTGATGCAGATGTGTGTATGTATGTTTGCACGCAGTCATGATGTGTGGCTGCCCTACACAGGGGTATGTCGGACAGCTGTGGACCATACATGGCAGGGTGTCTAGTTCACCATCTCGAGCCACGGATATGGGAACTGGGCCTGCCAGGAGTATCAGTGGCACCAACAAGCCGAAGTCCAGATACAGCACTGCTTCCTGATGGTGTCTGCTGGATCTATGTCTTTGATGGGACAGGACAGGACCATGTGCTCATGGTCTGCCCAGTGTGATGTGGAAAGCAACCCCCCTTCAGTACTGCTGGTGTCACTGCCACAATGGGAGTGTGAAGGTGCATGTCCCTGTAGACTCTCAGCTGTTGTTGGTCCTGACCTTCAGCCACATGGCCGATGCCCATCTTCCACTACATGCTGTGGAACAGACATGCCACTGTCGTGGATTGCCAAGGTCTCATGCTACCATCTATTTATGACCTTAGTATTTTGACATCTGGCCTCAACAAGGTCATGTATGTTGCTACGTAAATCAAGAAGAGTTGCATCTACCACCCTGAGTATTTGTATGTTGTGGTGTCCACTATGTGCCTGTGCATCCATGACAGTCCAAAACATGTGCCTGGTGACTCCTGCCATGGCACTTGTGACATCGGATTAATGAGCAGCGGTCCTCCTGTGAGCAGCACTGTCCATCCACCTGTGTGGGGCCTTGCCTGCACTTTGGCTATGGCCAGTGTCTACACTCACATCTGCCATAGTCACCAAACTAGCTTATTAAATTCCACCACCTGCCAACTGTTCATCACCTGTGGCCACTGGTGATGGGGCATGTGTGGCCATTGTCACTATGTGCGGGGATGGTGTGGACAAGAGTGGGATGACAACCAATGACACAGATTCAGCCCCTGACAACCCCACCTGTACCACACTATCCCTATCATCATTGTCAGAGTCTGCAGAGATAATTACATCAGTTTCCAAGAGGGAGGGAACCCAGACCCCATTGCCACCTGTGAGGGAGAAGACAACATATATACATTAATACCTGCACTCTGAGGTTGGCTGGTACACACACACACACACACACACACACACACACACACACACACACACACACACACACTCTTACAGGTAAGGTGGCACAGATCTGTTACACAGACCATACAGTATCCAAATGGTGACATGCATGACACACGGCCTTCAACATCATGCATTGCAGCCAGTTTTATTGCATGTAACTAACAATGTAGAGCTCTGGGATACATGATTAGTGTTAGTAGGTAATGGCCCTTCCCCAGCATAGACTGCACCCATGTACACAGCATTGCTGTTCACTGTATAACACACTGACAAGTGCTATAGAACATACCTCACAACTGTAAAGATCCTCACAGGATGTATAGATGTTTGGCTCATATGTTTGCTCTGTTTCTCGCAATCCCTCTATTTCGATGATACATAACTGGGATGATCTGAGGAGTGACATCACTGATTAATGACATACATTTGAGTGTCAGACCTCCAAATCAGCAGTACATGTATAGTCACACAATTCCTGTTGCACCACCAACCTTCTAAGCTTAAAGTGGATATGATAAGAGTACACAACCCTGTTAACATGCCATGTTCTTGTAATATATGGGATGACACCACAATAATGCATTCAAATATGTTACCCACCTTTCATGTGACATATGACCTGTGCAATCCAGTCATTAAACAAACATGTGTTACATGTAAAATATAATGACTGCAATATGTACAATATGATGTTTGCATAAGTGTGCATGCTATTAAAATGATATTGTTGAAGCACCTTGTAAGTGACTTACAGTATATTCTTGTGAAGGTGTCTATCAGCATGGCACATCTTGACTTGGCATTATTTGGCCACCCTTCCATGCAAAGGTCACCAAACTCTGTCAGATTGCAAGGGTGGGTCATATGCACAGCCCTAGTCAGGTCACACTATGGTATGTCTATCTGGTGTAGGGCTAGGCTCTGGCTGGGCCAATCCATAACTATTAGTGTGTTCAGGTGGAGCCTTTCTTAGGTAGCTTTGGGTGTATGCTTTGGGTGTTTGTCATGTTGAAAGCTGACACCCCTCCCCATCCTCAGCATTCTTGCAGAAACCTGATGCATTTTGGCCAGACCTGGGTGTTATTTGGAACTGTTCCAAATTTACTCAACTGTGACTACAGGCCCAGTTCTGCCTTTGGAATAATATCCCCACAGCAGGCCACTGCCAGCAGCATGATTCAACATGGGGATGTTGGTGCTCAGATTAACAGGGGTGTTGCTTGTGCACCACATATACTTTTTGGTATTGTGACTGTGAGGTCAATCCATAGTTTCATTACACCATAACACATTTTCACACATGCCTTTGGGAGACTTGATGTGTATTGCAAATTGTATCCACCCCTAGATGTTTTTTGGTGTGGGTAAAGGCTTTCATCTTCTGACCATACCCCATATGCAGAATATGTAAGAGTGTTCTAACATGTAGCACACAACACCAGTATTTGCAAGAGATTCCTGCAACTCCCTCAGTGTTACTGTATGTCTCCTGATAGCCTCCCTGACCAGGTTTTGACATGTCTTGTCATCATTTTTGGAGGGATGTCAGGTTCTTTTCAACAGCACTGTTGTCCCATATACAATCCACCTTTTTACAACTTTTTCCACTGTGTTCCATGATGTATGCAATGCTATGGTAATGTTGTACCCTACTCTTGACAGATACCTTTCAAATAGGAGATTGCTTTGCTGCTTTGTAAGATGTCTGCAAGCCATGGCTGTTGCTGTTGCAGGCAGCTGAGCAAATCTCATGAATATCCTACTTGGACAGAAGACTGTTATTTGGTCTTACTCAGAGTGCCTTTACTAGATGGCAGGTGTGTACCCAAGCAGACTGAATGCTATCAGTAAATCACAAGCTGCTGCAATAAAATATTATTTGAAGGGTGTGCACACATATACATCCAGCTTATTGTATGGTTTGTATACTCCCTATATGGTGACCAACAGGTTATTTGGTTTTACAACTGAATTGTACATGTCATAGCTCACATTACAGGTTAGAAAAGGTGTGGACTGACATATTGTGGTCTCAGTTTGTATATATATATATATATATATATATATATATATATATATATATATATATATCATAAACTCCTGGCATTTTAACAGGGGTGTGTACATTGTTTATATCCACTGTATGAGAGTAACGTTTTGCACATGTCCCTACCTTAGGCCGTTTGTCCCTCCATTTTGTTGGTCTCTGTACAGAAGTCTTGCACTGACAGGTTATGAGGTATGCTACAGGGATGATACATCCTCTTCAGAGAGGCCCCTGTGGTGACCACTGTGATGCAATGCAGTTAACCACACCACAAGTGGACATGCACATAAAACAATATGGCTATGAGTGCAGTTTTGTGCATGGTACATTGCATGGCCTTCACATGCATGGGGTATTGGAAAACCACAACAGAACAATTGTATACTCAACTGCTTCATGCTGCCATCCCACATGCTGACTGTATGGACCTAGGTAGTTGTGGGACAGAAGTATTGTCAGCAGACTCACATGTGACATTGGTACAGGATGGATACAGAATGCCTGCACATTTACAGTCAACCCCACAATACTACACAATTTGCTGTCCTTCACTATAGATGTGCACTTCTGTGCATTAGAAAACCCCATCCACAACTGCAATCTGACCTGACACATGCATGTAGAAACTCTACAAATACAAGTATGTCTGCTACACTTGTCTAGTAATCTCCACTGGGGCCTTACCTGCACACTCCTCATCCATTGTCTGGGTGCCACCCACCTCCAGCATGTGTGTGGGGGGGGTCTGTACCTTGATGTTGTACTATGATGGGTGGTCCAAGGTTCCCAAGGAGCTCCTTGGTGGGTGTCAGTGGGGGATAAATGACTGGGCCCCCTATCTGTGGCTGTGTGGTCCCTAGCCATTCCAGCTGCCCTTTGCCGGGCATGGCATATGAGGTCAGTTGCACGATGCTGGACCTGCTCGTATGTACGTGCATGCAGGCCAACATCATTTACCCTGTGGACTAGGTCATCCCACAGGCTGGTTCTTTCCCACAGATGTTGCTGGCTCTGGTCCAACATTATGCCATGGTTCTGTTGTATGGCTTCTATGATTATATTTGTCTCAGCTACTGAGAAAGTAGACCTTTGCTGATGTGACATTGCACCTGGAAGACATAAAAAGGGAAACACCTCACAGGGCCTCATACATTTGGCAACAGTATGTACAGAACCTGCACAGCTACATTGAATACTAGTAGCCACCACTCACAACCACAACATACCCCTGTAATCTATCAGCACTTTATCTGCTTCATTGCACTGCTGGTCCTGATGTGTCATATTCCCCTCAATGAGGGCTAGTTAATTTCATAATCCTCTACTCCTCATTCATGTCTATGTAGAGGGATGACATTGGCCATCGTCAATGTGAATGGGTTGTGGATGGTGCCAAGGCTTGGTGTGACTACAGTGTATAATGGAGCTGGGAGCACATGCCTTAGTTCATGTAAGATGCAGACAGAGATGTCATCAGGTCCAATGGATACTTACATTTGTTGCCTTTCAGTAGGCAATATGTACCTGCTCACTGGTTATGAGGGGAGAGGTGTGGGTGCTGTGCATATTTGGGTAAGTACAGCAGAGTTAGTAAGGGAGACAGCTAGAAATGTGTTTGGTGTGACATGTCAATAGAGGAAGGAGTACAAGGACACCTCGTGGTGGACTGAGGAAGTACAGGACAGTATCCAGAGAAAGAGGTTGGGGATGAAGGAATGGGATTGTCAGAGAGATGAGGAAAGAAGACAGGATATGAGGAGATTAGGTGCATAGTAAAGACAGAGGTGGCAAAGGCTAAGGAGGAGGTATATGACAACTTGTATGACAGGTTGGACATGAGAGGAATGACAGGACTTGTACCAGTTGGCTTGACAGAGGGAGTAAGCTAGGAAAGATATGCAGCAGATAAGGGTGATAAAGGACAATGAGGGAAATGTACTCACAAGCAAGGAGAGTGTGTTGAACAAATGGACAACGTACTTTGAGAGGCTGATGAATGAAGAGAATGAGAGAGAGGGTCGGATGATGTGGGTATGGTGAATCAGAAAGTGCATTGGCTTATCAAGGAGGAAGTAAGGATAGGTATGATGAGGATGAATATTGGAAAGCCTGTTGATCCTCATGACATACCTGTGGTAGCATGGAGGTGTTTAGGGTAAATGGCAGTGGTGTTTTTCACCAGCTTGTTTAATGATATCTTGGAAAGTGAGAGGATGCAGGTGGAGTGGAGAGAAAGTACTTGAGCACCATTTTAAGAATAAGGTTGATGTGCAGAGCTAGGTAACATTAATTTGTCACAGCATGAAGTCATGGGAAAGAGTAGTGGAAGTTAGATTAAGCAGGGGGTGATGAGTAGTGATCAGCAGTATGCTTTCATGTCAGATAATGGTACTACAGATGTGATGTTTGCTCTGAGAGTGTTGATGGAGTAGTACAGAAAAGGTCAGGAGTTGATTTGTGTCTTTCTGGACATAGAGATTGCATATGACAGGGTGCCTAGAGGGGAGGTGTGGTATTGAATGAGGAAGTCATGAGTGGCAGAGATATATGTAAGGGTGGCACAGGATATATACAAAGGTGGGTCGACAGCTGTGAGGTCTGCAGCAGAAGTGACAGATGTGTTTAAGGTGGAGGTGGAGTACAACGCCCCTTTTAGAATGTACCTCACAAGACATCTGCAGCAGCTGGAAAGGCCACAGAAGTACCTCACAAAGAGGATTACTGGCCTCAAACAAATCCCCTACACTGACTGCTTGATCAGACAAAGGTTGACTTGATGCCAAGTTGGTGCCAGCTCCTAATTTGCCTACAGCAAATATAGGGACAAAGGCTGTGGTTTGTGTATTGCTGCTGTCCAGCAAAGGGAATTACTCTACTTTGGTGGAGGTGAGTTTTACGAGAAAGGTATTGCTGAATCCATACAGCTATGCTGATGTTCATATAGCTGTTTGTAGTAGGCATGGATGCACAGTCATAACACAGCTGGACACCTCTCCAATTTCAAACAGATATTCATGCCTATTGTAGTACCTATGACTGTGTCAGGGAAATGCAACAACCAGTAGCTATAGAAATGTCACTTTGTTGGATGCACAGTAACTTCGATTACACATGTGTAAATGTTCAGCTTACTTAACTGTCTATTGTTATGAGGTGGCCAGATACACCCACTCATACTGACATGTACACATGTAATACCTGATATACATTTCTGTTCTATGTCAGTATAGCACACTGTATTCACTCTCTTGTTGCCCAGTCATCCCTCTCAACCCACTAGAGCAGGACATCTGTAGGTGACCACACATACATGGGGAGCAATGGGACATAATTAGTGACACTGTCTTAATATTGCTGTAACACACGAGTCATTCAATAGCGCAGTAGCCTTTGCACTGACTGACATATCCTGGAGGATGTCCAACACTCATATGGCAGGAAGACAGGAGAAAGGCTAGGAGTATGGTAGTGAGGGTAAGAACTTTTAATGTTGGCAGTATGACTGGTATAGGGACAGAGCTAGCTTATATGTTGGCCATAGGAACGTGGATATACTGTGTGTGCAAAAGACCAGATCGAAGGGGAGTACAGCTAGGTGTATCTGAGCCAGGTCACAATTGTGCTATCAGGGTATGGATGGGAGGGTAAAGGGGGTAGGGGTCATCCTGACAGAACAGTATGCCAGGGCTGTTTTTGGAGAATGACATGAGTGTCTGATAGAGTGATGTTTATGAATCTGAAAATGGATGATATAATGATGAATGTTTTTAGTGCATATGCTATGCAAGTTGCTTTATGCAAGTTGCTTGTGTGGAGGATGAGAAAGAGAAATGTGAAGTCAGTTGGATGGACGTGGTGATGACTGTACCCTAGGGTGAGAGAGTTGTGATTGGAGCAGATTTCCATGGCCATGTTGGTAAAGGGAACAGATGGAATGAGGAAGGGATGGGTATGTATGGTGTTAAGCAAAGGAATGCAGATGGTGAGATGGTAGTGGATTTTGCAAATAGATTGGATATGGATCTGGTGAATACATACTGTATCAAGAGGGAAGAGCATAGAGTGACTTACAAGAGTGGAGGGAGATGCGCACAGGTGGAATATATCCAGTGTAGGAGGGCCACTTTGAAGGAGATTGGAGACTGTAAATTTGTGACAGGGAAAATGTAGTTAGGCAGCAGAGACTGTTGGTTTGTAAGATGATGTTGATGATCAAGACGAGGAGGGGTGTGAAAGCAGCAACAAGGATCAGATGGTGGGAACTGCAAAAGGGTGATTGTGAGGTGGAGTTCAGGGAAGAGTTTTGACAGGCACTGTGTGGCAGTGACGATTTACCAAATATTTGGGTAAGTACAGCAGAGCTAGTAAGGGAGACAGCTACAAAGGTGATTGTTGTGACAAGTGCATAGTGGATGGAGTACAAGGACACCTCGTGGTGGACTGAGGAAGTACAGGACAGTATACAGAGAAAGAGGTTGGGGATGAAGGAATGGGATTGTCAGAGAGATGAGGAAAGAAGACAGGATATGAGGAGATTAGGTGCATAGTAAAGACAGAGGTGGCAAAGGCTAAGGAGGAGGCATATGACAACTTGTATGACAGGTTGGACACTAAAGAGGGATGACAGGACTTGTACCAGTTGGCTTGACAGAGGGTCTAAGATAGGAAAGATGTGCAGCAGATATTAGTGATAAAGGACAATGAGGGAAATTTACTCCCAAGCAAGGAAAGTGTGTTGAGCAGATGGACAGATTACTTTGAGAGGCTGATGAATGAAGGGAATGAGAGAGAGAGGGTTGGATGATGTGGGTATGGTGAATCAGGAAATGCATTGGCTTATCAAGGAGGAAGTAAGGATAGGTATGAAGAGAATGAATATTGGAAAGCCTGTTGGTCCGCATGACATACCTGTGGTAGCATGGAGGTCTTTAGGGGAAATGGCAGTGGTGTTTTTCACCAGCTTGTTTAATGATATCTTGGAAAGTGAGAGGATGCAGGTGGAGAGAAAGTGCTTGACTACCATTTTAAGAATAAGGTTGATGTGCAGAACTGTAGTAACTACAGAGGGCTAACATTAATTTGTCACAGAATGAAGTCACGGGAAAGAGTAGTGGAAGCTAGATTAAGCAGGGCAGTGATGAGTAGTGGTCAGCAGTATGCTTTCTTGCCAGGTAAGGGCACTACAGATGCAATGTTTGCTCTGGGAGTGTTGATGGAGTAGTACAGAAAAGGTCAGGAGTTGATTTGTGTCTTTCTGGACATAGAGATTGCATATGACAGGGTGGCTAGAGGGGAGTTGTGGTATTGTATGAGTCATGAGTGGCAGAGATATATGTAAGGGTGGGCACAGGATATATACAAAGGTGGGTCGACAGCTGTGAGGTCTGCGGCAGAAGTGACAGATGCATTTAAGGTGGGGGTGGAGTACAATGCCCCTTTTGTAATGTATCTCACAAGACATTTGCAGCAGCTGGAAATGCCACAGAAGTACCTCACAAAGAGGATTACTGGCATCAAACAAATGCCCTACACTGACCGTCTCAAAAAACTCCAGCTTTACTCTGTAGCATATC
Source organism: Protopterus annectens (assembly GCF_019279795.1). Lineage (NCBI taxonomy): Eukaryota > Metazoa > Chordata > Ceratodontiformes > Protopteridae > Protopterus > Protopterus annectens. The sequence goes on from NC_056726.1 coordinate 871,223,171, forward strand.
ACCTACTCAGGGGTGATCTCTGCCTAACATAAAAGCTATGTCAAACCCAGAGCTGTTGGACATGCTACACCTAAAGAAATCCCAATCCCTCTGAGCTACACACTTTGGGGATCTAAACCATGTCACCACAATAAACAGGACATGCTGGAGGGATAGATTCCTGTCCCAGAGACTTCCCATACTCTGGAACAGGCTACCCATCTATGTCAAGCAAAGTTCTTCATTAGCACTCTTCAAGAAAAATCTTGATGAGTGGATGGGAAATAGGAAATACACCCTGAGGATCACTTATGCATCTCTGCTCGACAGTGGCACAGGAAAATAACTTTCTTGGGTGGCGTAAGCCAGGGAACCTTGTTTGTTAGGCTTACATAGGCCTTTGGGCCGATAGCCTAGTACCTACCTATGAACCTATGAACCTAAGGTGTGATGACATCAGGGATCAGCTGTAAGGCCTTTCTTATTTGCAATGGTGATGGACATGTTGACTGACAAGATCATATAGGAGTCCCCATTGAGTATGATGTTTGCAGATGACATTGTGATCTGTACTGAGAGCAGGGTACAGATTTAGGAGACCCTGTAGAAGTGGAGATATGCTCTTGAGAGGATGAAGGTCAGCAGGTCAAAGTCAGAATATCTGTGTTTGAATGAGAGGGAGGGTAGTGGAATGTTTAGGATGCAGTGTGTAGAGTTGGCAATGGGGGATGAGTATAAATGATTGGGATCAACATTTTAGAGTAATGATAACTGTGGAGGACACTTGAAGAAGAGAGTACAGGCAAGATGGAAAGGGTGGAGAAGAGTGTCAGCACTGATTTGTGACAGACAAATACCAGTAGCAGTGAAAGGGAAGGTCTACAACAGGGTAGTGAGACCAACTATGTTATATGGGTTGGGGACAGTGTCATTGACAAAAAGGCAGCAGCCACAGCTGGATATGGCAAAGTTACAGATGTTAGGATCTGCACTGGTTGAGACAAGGGTGGACAGGATTACCAATGTGTATATGACAGGTTCAGCCCATGTTGTACAGTTTTGAGACAAAGCCAAAGAGGCAAGATTACATCAGTTTGGAGATGTACTGCAGAGGCATGCTGAGTATACTGGGAAAAGGATGGTAAGGATGAAGCTGCCAGGTAAGAGGAAAAGAGGAAGGGCTCAGATAAGCTACCACTGATGTGGTGAGAGAGGACATGCAGGTGATTGGTGTGACAGAACAGGATGCAGAGGACAGGCATCACACCACATATACACCACAATACCCACACTACAAAAAAAAAACATACACGCAAACATAACACCACATGTCTACAAACCTACACTACATAAAAGCAGGGGGGCAAGTCCGCCTGCACACCCTATGAGGGACTTCCCCCCTACCCCCTACTTATATATACTAACTCTGAGATCACACAAACAGAAAAAGACAGTGAACTAACACCCAGGCATTCTACAGTCCCTCGCACACACTCTCTCTCACACACACACACACACACACACACACACACACACACACACACACACACACACACACACACACACACACACACACACACACACACACAGACACTCACACACACATCACACATATACAAACACCACCACATCCAACACTTAAACACTCATACTTATACCTCCTTACCCTAACCCACACGTACAACTTACAAACACACTCACATATGCTCAAACACCTACCAAAAACCTTAAAAAACATGCACTTACCTTAATTTCCACCTAGATCCACACACTACACCAGACACCATCCAAACAATATACTACACATCGCATAACGTAAAGCCATACCCGCGAATTCGACTTAGGATTCACGATTATGCACTTTCACTATTTTGAAGATTCAACTTTATGGTCTCGATATACTGAAATTCGACCTGCTAGTGCCAACATATGGGGCGCCCTCCATGTAGGTCTTGCCTATTTTCCTTGCCTGTGCAGGACATTATGAAGCTGTGGGAGCTATAGCTTCACAGGCAGTATGTGGAAATACCTCACAGGACAGGACATGTGGAGACAGGCCAACAACATGGGGGACAAAGTTCCAGAATTGGGTACAACTTGTATGCCATTAGTGCTGTGTTACACATGTAGGCCTGCTAGATTGATAGGGTTAGTCTGGACATGCATTTACTGGGTGACTTGACATCTGACAGTGATATGCCTCTGACATACCTTTCAACTGGCATATTGTACATACACTGGCCAGATGTTTGCCTGTTATGCATGGTCTGTTCCTCGAACAACATCTGTTTTTGTGGGGATGGTAGGATAATGTGAGGATTGTAGTCAGTAACTGTTGACATCCATTGGTGTTCCAGACATCATATCCTTCAGGGATGTTATGTTACAGCAACATGTGTAACACCAGCTACTGTTTCAGTTTGTAACACCATTATGTGTGATATGTCCCTCTTTCGAGCCCCCTGTCCAACAAGTATGTCATGGATTGTCCAGATGTCCTACACTAGAAGGTGCAGAGGTACGATATATTATTAATTACCAACTGCACTCCAGTTATCATGCCAATGACCTGGCAGACTCCTAGTCATGGTATGCAGTGGTGGCCAGGATTAGGTTACACACCCTGGCAAATCTGTGGGCATCTGTACATATGACAGTTATGTCTGTCTGTCCATTGTAAACAGAATGCCAAGACTGTGTAGCAGTGTTATGTGTAGATGTTTGTTGGGCTGGGTAGGGAGAGTAGAAGATGTGAGTGTCATGCATCCTTTACCTATCTGACTCTGCATGCTTCTACAGATGCTGGCAGTCTATCATCTCTGTATGCTTGTACAGGCTGACTGTGAAATGTCCTGTAACACCTCAGAATTCACAGTACACTGTGAATTGGGCCAGTATATGTTGGTGTAGTATGTGCCTGGCAATCAGGATGTGTTTGTTCAGACAGTCGTTCTACTCTAGAGTTCATTTTGGGTACTGGTATGTTGCTGTGACTGTGTTGCAAATATTTTTGGGTGGACATTTTTGCACCACTTTCCATTTTTCACTACGGTTACATTCCTGTAGTTTATGCTATATTTGAATATACATGGGCAATTTCCCAGAGGTGATGTGGGGGAATGTCATGTTGGTCGTACTGTGCTTCATAAGGTGCTGGGTGACATGTTTGGCAGCTGTCAGGGGATTTCCATTCTTTTACATCACTGCAGTCATACTTCTACACTGCCCAGAGACCTAGACCCTGTCTAGATGCATGGCTCATATGTTTGATCTGTCCCCAGACAGTTGTTGCCCTTCGCTAATTGATAGGATACTATGGGGAATTCAGTCTGTAAATGCTAACATCCATTGGTGTTACTGACTTCATATCCCTCAAAAAAGATATGTTACATCAAAGCTGGTAACACCAGCAACTGTCTACATTGATCACAGCAATTTGTCCAATATACCCCTGTGTTTGAGCGACTCTCCTCCAGTTATGTCAGGTTTTGTCCAGATGTCATGCACTTAGAGGTTCAGAGGTATGTAGTATCATTTAATGCATTAATTCCTGCTACAATCCCAGTGATGTCATAGACCCCAGAAATGTAACAAGGAAGCGGCCTTAGATATAAGTCCTGTGCCTGTACATTCTGTAGGAAACTGTACATTTGAGAGGTCTGTGTATGTCTGCCCATTGTTAAAAGATTGTCAGGACTGGGTAGCAGTGTAGTGTGTACATCTTATTTGGCCTGTGTAGGGAGGGGGTACATGTGAGTGTCATGGACGTTTTCTATCTGACTGCTCATGATGCTCCAGTTTCTGGTTCCCTATCGCCTGTATATGTTTGTACATGAAGACTGTGATGTCCTGTAAAACCTCACGATGCCCACTACATTGTGACTTGCGGCAGTATGTGTAGGGGGTAATGTGTAAGTGGCAAATGAGATTTTGTTGCTCACAAAGTCATTATATTGTAGTGTTCAGTTTGCTTGCTGGTATGTCACTGTGACTGTGGTGCAATTTTCTGGGGGGCATGCTCTTTCACACCAGTGTTTGTTTTCCAGTAGTGTTACATCCCTGTAGTGCCTGTTATATTTACAATGCATGTGTACAGCCCCAGAGCTGGACTTGGGTAGTGTTATGACAGTCTGATTATAGTTTGGACATTGCTGGGTTGTGTTATGTCCCCATATTTGTAGGATGTCCAGGTGTCTGGCCAATATCTTTGGTCTGGTCCCCATAACTGTTGTGTATTCCTGACACATCAGTGGGATGATGAGGGGATTGAGGTCACTAACTAATGAGAAGCAATTGAGTCCTGGAATTGTGATATTTCAGTCGATATATGTTAGGACATACAGTGTTACTACATCAACTTTCTCAGCTTATCTACTGATGTATTTTGGATATGTCCCTATTTTCATGCATTTGTCCCCCCACTTTGTCAGGCTTGGGGTTCTGAGCATGTCTCTCCACTGCCAGGATTTTCACAGAATGTCCGGATGTTTGGTTCATACTTTTCATTCAGTTCCACAATGTATTTGTATTTGTCTGGAAAATCACAGTGATGATCCAAGGATTTATATCAGTACATAATGACATAACATTTCAGTTTCCATCCTCATATCCATCAGTAATTGTCTGCTGAAATACACCCTGTTGCTGTAGCAAATGTCTTCATTAATAATAGCAATATTTGAAATATGTCTCTATATGTGGCCCATCCCCCCTTTTACAGCCTTTGTATGGGTTTCTTGCACTAACAGGTTGAGAGGGATGGTTCTGAGGTATAACTGCACTACATGTTTTATATATATATATATATATATATATATATATATATATATATATATATATATATATATATATATATATATTTTTTCCTTCCTTTATATTTTTATATATGTATATATATTTTTTCATATATATGTTTCATCAGATATATATATATATATATATATATATATATATATATATATATATATGTATGTATATATATATGTGTGTGTGTGTGTGTGTGTGTGTGTGTGTGTGTATCTATGTCTATATACAACACATGACTGGTTCGACAAAGCTTTCTCTCTAATGTTGTATGCCTCTACTACATGATATGTCTAAAAAACAACATTGTTTCCTATGGTGTAGTGGTACATTCAGCTGACTGAAGTGTTTAGGATCATGGGTTTGACGTGTGGGACTGTTGTTATTTATTTCATTAATGTTGAATGACCAGAATGTATGATATGCTTGTTAAAGCATGATAGCCTAGACGGTGCAGTGGCATTTTGCTGTGATTGTAGAGGACAGCATCCTGGGTTCGAGACTTAGCAAAGCAGACTATTTTGTTGCTGGGCAGAACAAGGTCTGATAGATACAGAGTGCTGAAGCCATGTTTAAGCATATTAAAGTTATATATTTTTATTATAAAATAATATTTATATACACATTATAATTTTACTTTTACCTTCCATGAATCCCCCTTTGTGCTTTCATTAATTTATATTCTTGTGTGACTATACTGTACGGGGCACTTGTGTTTATATGGGGGTTTCACACCTTTTCTACACTGTCATGTCACTTTTGGAACTCCTACACTGCCCTGGTTGAGACAAAAATGTTGCTACATAATTTAAGTTTTCTAAAATAATTGTAATGCTACTTTCACATTAGAAAATGAAGTGTCTGCCTTGGGACTTTAACCACGAATGCCTGCATGTAACACCACCACTCTAACCACTACATTACCACAGCTTGGAACACTTACTTCTCTATTTGCATTTAGCTCCTATGGGATGTTTAAGCTTTGCTAAGTGGACGGCCATAATGTGTACGCCCACTTAGCTGCACTAACATTCCTTTGGCTATTGGAAAAAAGTTTATATATTATGATATTATTAGGTTATATGGGTGTGCATTGTGGTGTTCTGACAACTACTTTGGACTGCAATAGTTAAATACTGGCAGTGATTTTGCTTTCAGGCTTCTAGCCTTCAGGGACTCCTGCTAATACACATCCTGTTATCTATCTAAGTGTGTGAAAGCAATATTTAACATCTATCCCTCTTTGTCCTTCCATCATTTTAGGCTTTGTCCAGATTTTTTGCTCTAAGACATTGAGAGGTCTGATGACCACTATTTGAGTTTAATACTTCATATCCTTCGGAAAATGTATGTTAACACAACTCCTTTCATTGTAGCCACTTTCTAGTGGTTTATCAGAGTGCTATTTAAAATCTGTCCCTATTTGGGGGCCTTTGTCCCTCCATTATGTTTGACTTTGTCCAGTTTCTTGTGTTGAGAGGTTGAGAGGTATGAGTGCCATACGGCACTTTAGCAATGCAGGGTGTGTGTCATAGAACCTGTAACACACCCCCTACATTGCTTTGTTATGGCCATTTTTATTTCAGTGTCTGCAGACACTGAAATGATCATTTTATCATTTCAGTGTCCACGGACACTGAAATATTGGCATAATATTAGAGCAAAGCTCTAATAGTATGCCATTTCAGCTTAGAAAGTGCAGGGGGAGTATTTAGCATCTGTGCAGTACAAGGACATGCCCTGAGCACTCATTTACAGTTGGTGTCCATATAGATTAAACAACAGCACGCCTTCATGAATATGCAAGGCACACTGCTGTTCTAAACAGACACGAACCACTCCATGCAACAATAGTCTTATTCTTGCATGGAGCTTCATGAGTCAGGAGAAGAAATTCAAATACTGGTGATATTTGCTTATGCATATGATACAGGGTAAATGACTAAGAATAAAGAGTGGTTGGAAGAAGGGATTAAACAACTTAATAAGTATTTAAAGGTTATTGGTATGTTCATAAATAAGGATAAAAAAAAGGGATTGGAATAACAGATAAAATAGAAGGTATCCAGTTAATTGAAGAATCAAGATTTTAGGGATAAAATGTGGAATTTGTATGTATAGAAAAAAGCAATGAGAGAATATTATACAGAAAATAAGGAGCGCATGTATGTTCTGGAGGATGTATAAGCTGACATACAAGAAAAAAGCAGATTTAATTAATTGAATCTTATTGGGGAAAACTGCATATTTAGCAAGTGTATATATGGTAACATCAAAGTATGAAATAGAATTAATGTCAATTGTACTTTCATTTACATGGGGATCAAGGTTTAACCCAGTCAAAAGAGGGATGCTATATGTCAAAGAGGAAGAAGGACTGTTAGGTTTAATTAATTCAATTGTCCATACAGACTGTCTGAATTTGGACAAGATATTGACAGAGCTTAAAGAAGAGAATAGAACTTTAATATATACAACAATGAACGAAAAATATAAGGAAGTACGGGAAAGAATGGGTGCATGGAAAAGATGGAAAGGGTATTTGAATGAGGAAATGAAAGAATATCAAGACAAATTATAAAAATAATTATAAATATTGCAGAAAAAACAGGAACGAGTGGTATTTAAACATAATGAATAAATATTATTGCATTTATCCATAGAGACAGAGACATGTACTGTAGAAAATGAAAGAATACAAGCTATAAGAGTAAGATTTGGGTGGTGTAAAAAGTTTTATGAATGCATAGATTATTTGTGGAGATTAACAATAGGAAAATTGCTAGTGAAGCTGATATAACATATTGAAGAATACAAGAATGAGTATGCAATTACTATAGCAAAACTGAAATAATGGAACGTTTTCTTGAACTGTAAAATAACAAAATATTTATGGATGAAAGTATGTTAAAATAACGTACCAGAAAGTATTAAAAGTATAAAAAACATAAATATAAATATGTTAGAATATGGGTATTATGGCAATAAAGGATAGAAGGATGTGAGAAAAATTGGATAAAAATGTTTTATATTCTATGGACTATATGGAATGAAAGATTTCAGATAAAATTCAGTGGAAAATGGATATTGTCAGAAATATTAAAAAGATAAATTTTAGTTATGGAAAAAAAAGTGAGGGGGAGAAAGATGAGATTAGAAAGTACTGAATTGTAGGTAGATAATAAAATGTATAAAAATGTATATAACTGTCAATAATGTATAATATGTAAATATTGCAACAGATAGTAAAGACAACCACACGGCCTTCTATAGTTAAATAAAGAATCTCCATGGCAATACCCAGATTTGGTCTGAGCTACTGCACAGTGGTATCTCCTATACCGAGATAACAGATATTGCAAACATAATGGCAAACTGATTCACTGCTAACTTTACCCCCCCCCAAGGACCAATCACAATACCAGTATATTGCCAGTTACCCAGTATTACTGCTGTACAGGTTAAAACAGCACTATGGGACCTGACAGTATCCCAGGCTGTGTGCTACATGAACTACAGAGTGAAATGGCACCTCACCTGTGTACCCTGTTCAATCACAGCCTTACCTCAGGCTTTGTCCCTACCAAATGGTGCACTGCTACAGTCATACCTCTCCACAAGGAGGAGAGACTACAGACCCCAGGAACTATCGCCCCATAAGCCTGATGAGTCTGATATGCAAAGCTATGGAATGCATTATCATGGACCTAATAAACAAGGATATAGGGAATCTCCAAACTCTGGAAACTACACAGTTTGGTTTTGTGAAGGATAAATCATGTCTGCTCGACTTGGTTGACTTCTTTGAGTCACTCATCAGAGCTGTGGATGAAGGTAAGGTGATTCATACAGCCTACCTACCATTCCCCATTCAGGAATCATAGAAAAACTTACTAAGCTAGGCATCAACTCCTATATCACTAGGTGGGTTGCAAACTGGCTCACTGATAGAACCCACAGTGTGAAAGAAGCTGACTCCAAGTCAAACTGCTGACCAGTCACGAGTGGAGTCCCACAGGGTTTGGTCCTGGCTCGTCTCCTGTTTGGTATCTACTTCTCTGAAATCCAGGCCAACACGAAGGGACTCTGGCTGACAAAGTTTGCAGATGATTGCAAGTTGGTAGCTATTATTAACTCCCCAAATTATGCTGACATCTTACAAACTGCTGTCAGAACCATGACCTTAAGCTCAATGCCAAAAAATGTGTCTTCATTCCCTTTGGGAAAAAAACTGGTTCCCTTGAATTACCACATTGATGGTAGTCCACTGAACACAGAAGGCATTATAAGAGATCTGGGAACACAGGTTGACAGCAACCTCTCTTTTGATGACCACATTGCCACTGTGGTCAGAAAGTCCTTCTATGTGGCACATATTATTACTAAGGGTTTTGCATCCAGGAAGAAAGAGGTCATTGTCTCCCTCTACTCTTCCCTCATTAGGTCAGTCATCGAGTACAATGCCCCATTTGGCATGTACCTCACTAGACACCTGCAACAACTGGAGAGTCTGCAAAAGTACCTCACAAAGGGGATCCTAGGCCTTTAACAGTTGTCCTATATGAACAGACTCAAAAAACTCCAACTATTCTGTCTCATATCGCCTACTTAGAGGTGATCTCTGCTTGACTTACAAAGCCATGTCTGACCCAGCTCTGTTAGAAATGCTACATCTAAAGAAATCCCAATCCCTCTGCACCACATGCTTCAGAGACATCAACCTCATTACCGCAATCAACAGAGCATGTTGGAAGGACAGGTTCATAACCCAGAGACTGCCAATGCTATGGAATAGACTTCCCATACATGTCAAGCAGAGCACCTCACTGGCCTCTTCAAGAGAAATCTTGATGAGTGGATGGGAAATAGAAAATTCACCCCGGGGATCACTCCAGTGGTTCTGCTCAACAGAGCCACTAGAAACTAAGGTTGGGTGGCATGATGCCAGGGTAATCTATGGGCTAGGCTTGTAAAGGCTTCAGGGCCATTAGCCTAGTACACACCTATGAACCTATGTAAACATGATCCGATGTTTAATAAAGAAGCCCTACTCATTTTGATAGGTGTCATTAGATCATTTACATACTCCTGAACTACCACTAACTAAAGCAGGTAGGACCTTGGTTTAATATCTCATCCAAAGGATGACACTCTTAGGAACACAGAACCTCCATTGTGTGGTATTGCATTGCTAGCAAGTGAGCTGCTTGGTGTGGGAACAGAACCCATAGCCTTTTGCATTGAAAGTGCGTGCACTACAAGCTACGTCACACAGTTATATATAAATACGCCAGTTTGTTTCACTATGTTCGGACCATAAGGTCTGTTTTCTAGTTCCATCTGCAGAATGCCATTTTAACTTTGTTTTACTATAACAGATTTCCAAGTCAATTTCTTTCACTATATAGGTTCATAGGTTCATACTAGGCTATCTGCCCAAGGGCATTTATAAGCCTAGCCCATAGTTATGTGGCTTTCGCCACCCCTTTAGTTTGAATAAAACTATGCCTATTATTTTGCTGTGCCTCTGTCAAGCAGTGACACTGAAGTAATCCCTGGGGTATATCTGCGATCTCCCATCCATTGGTCAAGATTCCTCTTGAACAAGGCCAGCGAGGTGCTCTGCCTCACATGTACTGGGATTTTGTTCCACAGCATAGGGAGTCTCTGGGTGATGAATCTGTCCCTCCAGCACGTTCTATTAATAACCGTGTCAAGGTTTAAGTCTCCCCCCTTGTGGTTCTGAGGGATCTAGATTTTTTGAGGTGAAGCATATTCATCAAATCTGGGTTTGACATGGCCTTATATGTCAGGCACAGGTCACCTCTGAGCAAGCGGTATGAGACTGAATAGAGCTGGAGTTCTTTCAGTCGGGCAGCATAAGACATATTTTGAGACCCTTTATCCTTTTGGTGAGGAACTTTTGAGGCCTTTCCAGCTGCTGCAGGTGTCGGGTCAGATACATTCCGAATGGGGCATTGTACTCAATCATAGGTCTAATGAGTGATGAGTACAGGGGGACGATGACCTCCCGTGATCTAGATGTGAATCCCTTCATGATCAGGTGGGCAATGTAGAAGGTTTTCCTAACTACTTTAGCAACATGAGTGTCAAACGAAAGGCTACTGTCAACCTGGGTCCCCAGATCCCTGATGACTTCTTCTGTGCTCAGTGGATTGCCACCTATATGGTAGCTAGGGGTAACCTTGTTTTTCCCGAAGGGTATGACTATGCATTTCTTGGCGTTTAACTTTAGGCCATGGCTCTGGCACCAGTTATCCGTTTCTGTGAGGCCCTTCTGAAGGATATCTGTGTCAGATGTGTTTTCGACTATGGCGCCCAGTTTGCAGTCATCTGCAAACTTTGTCAGCCATAACCCTCCAGTGTTTGCTTGTACTTCAGAAAAGTAGATGCCGAACAAGAGTGGACCCAGGACTGAGCCCTGTGGGACACCACTTGTGACAGGCTTTGAGTCTGACATGGCTCCAGCAACTCTGACCCTGTGGGTTCTGTCACTTAGCCAGTTTGCAACCCATCTTGTGATGTATGGGTTTACATTCAAGCTGATGAGTTTTTCGATGATACCTGAGTGGGGTATTGTGTCGAAGGCCTTTGCCAGGTCGAGGTAGGCTGTATGGACTGCCTTTCCCTCATCAATGGCCTTGGTGACTGTCTCGAAAAAGTCAACCGAGTTTAAAAGGCATGATCTGCCTTTGACAAAGCCAAACTGGGTTGGATCCAAAGTCTGCAAGTTCCCTATGTCTTTATTTATGAGTTCCATTATGATCCTCTCCATGGCTTTGCAGATAAGGCTTGTCAAGCTAATGGGATGGTAATTTCCAGGGTCGGTAGAGGCACCGCCCTTGTGAAGTGGGACCACAGTCGCCGTGCGCCACTCCTTGGGTACGTATCCTGAGGTGAGGCTAAGATTAAACAGCTGTCCTAACTGCGGGTTTAATTCCTCATTGAGTTCATGGAGCACACAGCCGGGGACACCATCCGGTCCCATGGATGCTGTGTTTTTTGCCTTGGAGAGAGCAGTTCTCACCTGGGCGTTGGAGATGTTTGGGGGGCTACAATCCTCTGGTATAGATATCTCTCCTTTTGGGGGAGTTTGCACTGAACCTGTCAGCCAGTATGTTGGCAATGTATGTAGGTTCAGTAATCTTCACATCATTTTGAACTAATTCTGAGCATATCCTCCTAGGTTTCTAACATAGCTAAAGAAGGCCTTATGATTGTCTTTTGAGTCCTTGGCGATTTTTCTCTCAAAATTTGCCTTGGATGATTTTATGAGAGCTCTTAGTTTTTTACTTATAATGATCAAAGGTGTCTTACCTTTCAAGGATTTTGCTCTATCTTGTAGTAGCTTCCTCCTTTTGTTGTAGAGCGTGTTTATGGCTGGGGTCCACCAGACTGGACGCTTGCCTTTGGTACAAAGAGTCTTAGTTTTGTTTGGAATTGCCTGATCCATGCAGTCCTGTAGGTGCTGGTAGAAGGCATTTGTAAGTGATTCAGTGGTTTGAGTAATGTTTACCACTGGCTCAGGGGCCTTAAAGGAGACCACACTAGTTTTTAGAAGTGTGAAGTCGGCTTTTGAGAAGTTTTTCACTGTGGTCTTTTTATTTCAGGTGGGGCGGGATGAGGACCTCCAGCGAGATTAGTTTATGATCTGATCTCACCAGTGAGGGGTATACTTCCGGTGTGGAACATTGTGATCCCATGTTCATGATGATGAGATCAAGTATGTTTTCTCCTCTTGTGGGGATGGTGACTAGTTGTTCCATGGCATTTGAGTTTATGAACTCCAGGAACCTTTGGGCTAGAGTGTTTGGGCTTGAGTAGTGTTCCCAGTCTATATTAGGGTAGTTGAAGTCACCTAGTATGATGGTGTTTGGAGATACATTTATCCCCTCCAATGTTTTCAGGAAGGCCATGTGAGGTTCCTGAGTTTGAGAGGGTGGCCTGTAACATGCTACAAATTGCAGAGCAGTCTTGCCTATGGTTAATTGCACCTGGATGGTCTCCGATGCATCGTGCATTGCCACCAACCTTGAGGTGTGGGTGTCCTTTATGAATATGGACGCCCCCCCTCCTTTCTTGGTGTTGTCCGGATTTTGGGGCCAGAATGCATGATATGAGGTGAAACCTGATAGTGCTGGGGTGCTCTCAGGAGCCTTGAACCAGGTTTCTGTCACAGCACAGACATCAATGTTCTCCATACTGAGTAGGGCCTCGAGTGCGTGCATCTTGAGATTGAGACTTCTGGCATTGAGCAGCATTACCCTTAGTTTTTTTCCTTTTTTGTGTTCTAGGGTGGTAGGTTTATAATTTGAGCCTTGCCTAAAAAAGGCACTATGCTTGTTAGCACTTTGGAAACTTCATGAATTTGGGTTAAAACAACCCCATTGACAATTATCAGGTACATTTCTGATCCTATTTTTTGTACATTAAGATTGTCTTGTGATATTATTTTAAATATTTCTTCTATAGATATTAGGATGCCATAGGGTTATTTTGTCAACTTGCCTAATCTATTTTTCTTTTTTATAGGTTCCTGTAAAATACATCTTATTTAATACAGTTCAAAGTAGCCCGTTTCTATTGCACAGTTAATAAATCACCTGAATACATGTTCTAGGTATATCAGTGAACATTATATTCTCTTGCAGCATGGACCTGTTTATGTTCTGAAATGCTACAACCATACTAATAAAAATAATAACTTCCCATTCGGTTCCTTAAACATACATATTTTTATAAAGTGCTGCAGCATAAGACATCCATTTCTCATGAATTTGTTTACTCTGTATGAAGATTGTAATTTTGAAAGTCCCATTTGTTGCAATTCTTTCTTTGGTTTTCCCAGTACTAATGCCAAAGTAAATTTTTTGTTTGGTGTTTAACAGATGTTATGGGGTGAAACATCACTGTATTTTTCCTGTTTCCAGTATCAGTATTACTGTGACCCCCTCTTCATAATTTCATAGATTAATACTAAGCTAACTGCCCTTGCAAGCCATTTTAAGCCTAGCCAATTCTCCCTTGTGAGACTCAAACCATGCACCTTGTGTTTATAAGGCAAACACCTTAACCATTAGGCCACCCTCCCAAAGAAATAGTTGTAATACACAGTTCCTCAAGGTCTTGCTTTAGTAATAACATTCTGTCTTGGAATTTTTATAGGTTAGTACTAGGCTAATTGCCTTTGCAAGCCATTTACACCTAGCCAATTTCTACTTGTGAGACTCAAACGCTGCATCTTGTGTTTGTAAGGCAAACACCTTAACCATTAGCCATCCTCTTAAGCTTTAGGACTCACAAATAATAACTTCCTTTACTGCTTCTGCTTCTGCTACCCATCTTGAATGGATAAGCACCCTTTGGCACTTAAAGACATACAAGGTATCAATTGCTACCTTAGTCCTCTGATTCTGGCAAGTATCTTCCACTCAATGATCTCCATCTGACCTATGTAGCAGGATATGCATGTAGTATTCTATACAAAGAAGTAACTCTATTTTTCCTTGAATAAGTTAGGTTTGTTGGGTAAAACATAATAAACTGACCATCAGATGCCTTCACATGTTAAATTCTTCAAACTGGATAAGGATGGAATAGGGTCAGGCAGGTAATTTTTCAAATATCGACATTATCACTGTGAGCAACCTGGGGCAAAGCTGTGGGTCACATAAATATATCCAAAAAAAAATAAATTTATTTGATTATGTGTCTCGGGGGATTGTCGAGTGCATCTGGCTACAGACCATAGTAACCAGCCTTCTATTTCACAAATAGAATGTAGATTAGTTTTCAGCGATCTGTGGTTTGAAATGGAAAGAGTCACTAAAGCATTGACCTGAAGAGCTTGCCATTTTCAGAGCTTTTACCTGCAGGCAAATTTATCAGACTGCTTAACTCATATTGTTAAGATTATCCTCAGTGCCTGAGTTGGGGAGTTACAGACTGTGGAAAAAATATTAAATCAGAAAATAAGTAGACAAGTAATATAAAAGTTGTAATAAAACACTGCAATGGTTAAGCCAAGGTAAAACTCAAATAAATAATCTGGCACATCTTTCCCTGGCTCAAATGTCTTGCATGCTTTAAAAATGATATGTGGGTGACCAGTTGTCCAGTTCATTTCCTAGACTTAAAAATCTTGTATACATGAAGTTTTCATGAAATATCCCTTACATGTGTACAATAACAACAAATTAGATACAAGGTATTCTGAAAATACACCTGTTAAACAGAACATTATGCTAGTAACAGAGAATCTGCTTTTAAGAATTATTTGGGTAATTATAAGCAAATTGAGATATACATATATATATATATATATATATATATATATATATATATATATATATATATACATATATATATATATATATATATATATATATATATATATATATATATATATATATATATATATATATATATATATAGGTGTATGTGTGTGTGTGTATATTTCTGTGTGCTACACCTCTTTGTGCATTATATGTCATGCGTATGAATCTGTATGTATGCCTGTGTGAAAATGTATATGTGTGTATGTGTGTGCTTGTGTTTGTGACTCTGTCTTCACAGGCATCTGTATAGCTCCATGAGCATATTTAGGTGTTTTGATAGAGAGAGCAGCTGAACAACTGCATTCCTTTAAACCTACATATCTAAAGTTATTATATACCCCAAATGATTTGGCACAGCAAAGAGAGGATTGTTACTGCTCAGCTGTGTGGGTGTGTTTGTGTGTGTGTGTGTGTGTGTGTGTGTGTGTGTGTGTGTGTGTGTGTGTGTGTGTGTGTGTGTGTGTGTGTGTGTTTGTGTGCATGCATGTGTACACGTGTATGTGGAGGAGAGAGAGCTAGCATGTGCATGGGTGTAAAAGTATGCGGTCATGTGTGCGTGTGTCTGTCTATCTGTGTCTGTGTCTGTTTACTTGCATCTGTGTGTATGTCATGTTCTCTATCTGCTGTGGAGCAGCCATGTGACGAATGTCTGTTAATGTCCAGTTTCAAGTAAAAAATCTATACTGTGAAGAATGACAAACGGACATAATTTCAGCCATATTAAGAATAAAAAGCTTTAGCAGTGCATTAACCAAAGCTGACAAAAAGAACAGAAAAATCAAGCTAAGAAGCTGTACTTTCCAATTGTCATCCAAATGTACTAAACGAGGCATACCTTATTTTCATTTATTTTAATGTTATCTACAGAGCACTGAAATATCCAAAAATAAATAGTGAGAGTAATTGCATTGTTTAACATGAAGGCAGCACTCTAATCTATGTGCAACAAAACAATCTTTCATTTGGAAACTGGAACACACTATTGTATCTGCAAGAGCAGAATTTGCCCAGTGCCTTCTGTTGTGCTCTGTAGCTCTCCAAGGGGCAGAGTAATTAAAACTCTTCATCCATTTAATACTCTGATTGATTAGCATAATTACATAGTCATATTATGTACCCAGCAGCAGAACTACTGTTAATTATGAGGGTCCTGGCTTAAGCTATATTCTTCTAAAGAAATGAAAGCCTAACCATAATGCACAGCAAAAAACTCAATATATAAAATTATAGTTTGTCAAACAAATTGAGGCAGTTGCAGTACTAATATATAAGGCAATTTAAGTAAAAATGATGAATTACGCAATTAATATTTACATATATAGATATTACATGCTAGTGCAGACATGCACAGACATATCTACACAAAGATGTGCACACACCCAAGTGTGTGTGTGTGTGTGTGTGCGTGTGTGTGTGCTGTACATTTATGGGATTTGTTCTATGCTTAATGTAGTAATAATAAAAACAATACAGATATGTGTCTATTCTTTTTGCAGAGCGACTAGCTATCTTTCTCTTCTAAAATTCCTTTAGAAGTGACAGTGGATTACTTTATGCAACTGTTGCTTATGAAATTTTTCTAGACTTGTAGTCTAGTTTAATTTAAAGTTATTTTAAGCATCATTCCTTATCTGCTTGTTTGACAGTTTTATGATTTTAAACTAAAGACTGAGATTTAGTTGCAAATAAAAGTGTGCAGTTATGTGCAGTTGCTAACTGTTATTAAACTAAATTTGTCGCCTTACATATAGACGTTGCCCGTTCGATTCTCAGTTAGAGCATCTTCTGTGTGGCGACGTGCGTGAATGGGCATTCCTTCGTTGAAGGCTATGCATTAGGCCCGGCAAGCCAGCACATAAAAATCTACTGCCAATCATTAGCGGACCGGAGTTCCGCTGTGGCGACCCCTAACCGGGAAAAGCCGAAAGACACAAAGTGCATATGACTGAAATGTTTGCTAAGCATGATTGGATGTAATACTGAATATGTATTGAGTATTAAGTGACAGTGTCAGCATTCTTTAGTCTTGTTCAGCCATAACTTATTTTGTTGTAAGCTGTTAATGCCTATGAATATTTTGTTGCACCTCAAGTATAACTATTTTGTTTCTGATTGCCTTTTTTTCTTTCTTTAAGAATACATGTCTCACAGCACTCCTTTAGAGATCAAGCACATTTGTGTTCAAAACAGGTCTCTGTGTCATGATAAATTTCTAGGAGAACTTATGAACAAATTTTACATTCCTGATACTGGGTCTAATAAATGGAACATTAAGTTCACTCTGTAAACAAACCAACTTTTTACTATCAGTGGTGTGTGTGTGTGTGTGTGTGTGTGTGTGTGTGTGTGTGTGTGTGTGTGTGTGTGTTTGTGTGTGTTATTATTATTATTATTATTATTATTATTAGTAGTAGTAGTAGTAGTAGTAGTAGTACAATTGATTTTGGTGGCACAGCAGGGTGAATAATTCATAAAAATGTCTCCCTTGCAGTTCTATAATTTAGTACTGATCTGTGGTAGCTATCTGCAGGGAGTCTGCAAGATCTCCTGTTGCCCACATTTTTCCTAGTTAACTGGCTACTCTTTGCTGCCTTTATACATGTGTATATCTATATCTTAGGTCCATAGGTTCATAGGTAGGTACTAGGCTATTGGCACTGGGGCCTATACAAGCCCAGCCAAAAAGGTACCCTGGCTTTTGTCACCCAAGAAAATTATTTTCCTGTGCCACTGTCGAGCAGAGCCACAGAGGTGATGCCCGGGGTGAATTTCCTTTTTCCCATCCAATCATCAAGATTTTGCTTGAAGAGTGCTAATGAGGAGCTTTGTTTGATATAGATAGGTAGTTTATTCCAGAATATGGGAAGTCTCGGGGACAGGAATCTATCCCTCCGGCATGTTCTTTTTATTCTGGTGACAAGGTTTAGGTCCCTAGGGCGTGTAGCTCGGATGGATTGGGATTTCTTTAAGTGGAGCATGTCCAACAACTCTGGGTTTGACATAGCTTTGTATGTTAGGCAGAGATCACCTCTGAGTAGGCGATATGCGACGGAGTAAAGCTGGAGTTTTTTGAGACGGTCTGCGTAGGGCATGTGTTTGAGGCCAGTAATCCTCTTTGTGAGGTATTTCTGCGGCCTTTCTAGTTGTAGATGTCTTGTGAGGTACATACCAAAATGGACATTGTACTCTATAATGGGTCTAATGAGTGATGAGTAGAGGGAAATAATGACCTCTTTTTTTCTGGATGAGAAAGCTTTTGTGATTAGGTGTGCCACGTAGAAGGATTTCCTGACTACTGTGACAATGTGATTATCAAAGGAGATACTACTATCCACCTGTGTCCCAAGGTCTCTTATCACACTTTCGGTGTTACGTATACTACTGCCTATGTTGTAGTTCATGGGTACAGAGTTTTTACCAAAGGGGATGACAATGCACTTTTTAGCATTGAGCTTGAGGCTATGGCTTTGGCACCAGGCATCTGTCTCAGTGAGGCCCTTTTGTAGGATGTCCACATCGTTAGGAGTTTCGATTATGGCTCCTAGTTTGCAGTCATCTGTGAACTTCATTAGCCAAAGACCTTCTGTATTAGCCTGTACTTCAGAGAAGTAGATACGAAATAGGAGAGGACCCAGGACTGAACTCTGTGGTACTCCACGTGTCACTGGTCTGAAGTCGGATTTGGAGTCTGCTACTTTCACAGTGTGGGTTCTGTCAGTGAGCCAGTTGGCAACCCATCTTGTGACATAAGGATTTATACCTAGTTTAGTGAGTTTATCTATAATTCCAGAGTGGGGGATGGTGTCGAAAGTCTTGGCAAGATATAGATAGGCTGTGTGAACCATCTTACCCTTGTCTACGGCTTTGGTGACTGCTTCAAAGAAGTCTATCAGGTTTAGGAGACATGATCTGTCTTTTACAAACCTGAACTGGGTGGGATCCAGAGTTTGGAGATTATATAGGTTCCAAGATGATATGTTCCATGGCCTTGCAGACCAGGCTCGTCAGGCTAATGGGGCAGTAGTTCCCGGGGTCTATGGTGGCTTCCCCTTTGTGGAGTGGGATAACCATTGCTGTGCACCATTCAGCAGGCACAAAGCCTGAGGTGAGGCTATGATTGAACATGGTACTTAGGTGGGGTGCCAGTTCGTTTTGTAGTTCGTGTAGAATGCAGCCTGGGATGCTGTCTGGTCCCATGGATGCTGTGTTCTTGGCTTTGGAGAGTGTGGTTTTTACCTGTGCAGCCGTGATTACAGGAACTTTGCATTCTTTCGGTATAGACATGGGCTCTTTAGGGGGTGAGAGGGGGGTAAAGTTAGCACTGAATCTATCTGCCAGGATGTTGGCAATATCAGTTGGGTCTGTATATTTAGTGCCATTGTGCTGTAACTCAGAGCGGATCTGAGTGTTGCCATTGAGATTCTTGACATAGCTATAGAATGCTTTGTGGTTGTCTTTAGAATCAGTGCCAATTTTGTTTTTGTAACTAGCTTTGGAGGATTTTATCAGGGATCGCAGCTTCTTACTGAGGCTGACCAGGGAGTTCTTCCACTCGTGGGATTTTACTCTCTTTTGCAAGAGTTTCTTCCTTCTGTTGTACAGTTTGTTTATGGCAGGGGATCACTAGATTGTCTTCCTTTTTTTGGAGGATAGCGTCTTGCTTATGTTTGGGGTAGCATGATCCATGCAGTCATGTAAGTGCTTATAAAGTGCAATTGTGTTGGATTCAGTAGTCGTAACTGTATTGTCCATCTGCATGGGTGTCATGAAGTTATTCACTTCTGTCTTAGGAAGCATGAAGTTGGCTTTGGATAAATTTTTTACCATGGTTTCCTTAATGGGGGGTGGAGGCAGGATGTGGATATCTAGGGTAATTAGCTTTTGGTCGGATCGGACCAATGAGGTGTTGACTTCAGGTGTGGAACACCAGTCACTCATATTGGTAATGACTAGATCTAGGATATTGTTGCCCGTGATGGGAGTGCAGATAAGTTGATCCCAGGCACTGGAGTTTATGAATTCCAGAAAGCGTTGAGCGAAGGAGTTGGTACATGAGTAGTTTTCCCAGTTAATAGTGGGGTAGTTGAAATTGCCAATTATTAGGGTGTTTGGTTGAACCCTAATATTTTGCAGTACATCAAGAAAAGAGGAGTGGGAATCCTGGGGCATGGTGGGTGATCTGTAGCAAGCTACAATTTGGATTGCAGTTTTGCCCAGAGTTAGTTACACTTGGATAACCTCGGCTGCATTATGCTGAGCAACTAGCCTGGAGGTGTGGATATCCTTAATGAAAATGGATACAGCTCCGCCTTTGGTGTTCCGGTCCAGGTTACATGGCCAAAACGTGTGGTATGAGTTATAGCCTGGTAGTGCAGGGGTGCTCTCTGGAGCCTTGAACCAGGTCTCAGTCACTGCACAGATAATGATGTTCTCCATTTTAAGGAGTGCCTCGAGTGAGTGCATTTTGAGATTTAAACTTCTAACATTGAGTAGCATTACCCTCAGTTTTTGCTTGCCTGTTCCTGTATGGTGGTGAATTTGTCATTTGAATCCTGCCTAAAAAAAGCACTATAGGGGAGGTAAGAACCTTACCCAGTATCCGGAATCCCAGGGGTGGCAGGTGTAGGCCATCTCTGGCAAAGCATGGTGGTCTGGCGACCATGTCATCCCAGACAGACAGATACTGGATCCCTTTAGAATGGCACCAGAAGCTTAGCCAATTGTTGAAGTCAATCATTTCTGTCCTTGTACTGCAGCATCATTCTGGGTTATGGCTGAATGCTACTCAGGACTAGGGTCATACCTGCCTGGGCTTCAAGATCGGAGAGCTCTTCCATGTCTCTTTTCATGTAGTCCAGGGAGGTACATCTCAGGTTGTTCACACCAATATGGACAATGACAGAGTCATATTTGTACTTGTTGTGGAGTGACCTGAGTGCGTGGGTTATGTGGCAGATCCTGGCACCCGACAGACAGCTGACAGTAACCTTCTCCTTGTTTAGCCTGGTGAGTGGGACATCAGTGTGCCTGACTAATGAGTCACCTACGACTAGTGTGTTGGGTACGTTGTTTTGTCTTATTGGCTGTGGTTGAGAGGCACACTGAGTCTGCGGGCTATGTGTCATTTGGGTTGTGTTGGGGGGGGGTGGAGGTTGCTTACATTTCTGCTTTGGAGGTCTATGTTGCTTGAGCAGATTATTACTGATTGCCTCTGCAAATGTTTTTGTGTTTCTATGTGTGGATTTTGGTGGTGTAGATTTAGTGAGTCTATTTGATGAGTGTGGTGTGGTGCAAGTGTTTACCTTCTCCTCTTGACTGTCAAGTTCAGTCTTGACTGGAGAGAGCTTCACCTCCAGTTTGACTAGATAAGTTCATCTCTCACAGGTTGTAGTGTTGGGTGGTAGGAGGAGAGGTTTCTCTGTGTACATGAGGCAATTTCTACATTGCCCGAAGATGCCCAGAGTCATCAGATGGACAGGAGAGAACATTGGGAGCTGACCCTTGGACATGCCTGAATAAAAAAAAATATTTTTCTCTAGATAAGTGAGGAAAGTGAGTACAAGAGGTGTTTTTCTCTAAGCAAGTGAGAAAAGTAAGTGCCAAAACTGTTTTCTTCTAGGTAATGAGGAAGGTTGAGTGCTGTAGTAATTAGTAGGTTATTTAGTACTTACAAGTTCTGAACA